>NW_026264904.1:12084-12307 GCF_000817695.3 Arachis duranensis
TTAAGTCATAAGAAGGATTGGAGGGAAACTGAAAAAGTTTACCTCATTGAAGAATGCAGTGCAGTCATTCTGAAGAGCTTACCTGAGAAGCTTAAAGATCCTGGGAGCTTTATGATACCATGCACATTAGAAGGTGTTTGTAACAAGCAAGCTTTATGCGATCTTGGGGCAAGTATCAACCTAATACCTGCATCTACTATCAGAAAGCTTGGTTTGACTGAAG
>NW_026264904.1:12434-12674 GCF_000817695.3 Arachis duranensis
GGCCATTTGCCTTTCCCACTGACTTTGTGGTGCTGGAAATGGAGGAGCACAAGAGTGCAACTCTCATTCTAGGAAGACCTTTCCTAGCAACTGGCCGAACCCTCATTGATGTCCAAAAAGGGGAAGTAACCTTGAGAGTTAATGAGGAAGAGTTCAAGCTGAATGTTGTTAAAGCCATGCAACATCTAGACACCCCAAATGACTGCATGAGTGTTGATATTATTGACTCTCTGGTAAGAG
>NW_026264904.1:16593-20712 GCF_000817695.3 Arachis duranensis
ATTGATTGCTTCAAACCAATAATCTCTGTGGATTCGACCCTTACTCACGTAAGGTATTACTTGGACGACCCAGTACACTTGCTGGTTAGTTGAACGGAATTGTGCCCACTCATACCAAAAATCCTAAGTTCCACAATCCTACAATAAATATATTAATGCTATATTGATGTCATCACAATTTCGTCCACCAAAATCCTATCCTCTTTCTCAATTGTGATGAGAATTGTTCATTGCTACCACTTAGTTAACCTCTAACTATGGAGGAAAGTCAAGTGGATGAATCAATTTGATTCCTCAAGTCCTAATCAACTCCTAAAGGAAAGACTAGCTTTAGAGGCATTCAAATCAATTTGCAACTTCTAATTATCAATCAACAAAAGAATTAGATAACTCAAGAGTCACTAATTACTCTACCTAGGCCAAGAGGAACAAAACCTACACTATATCTAGAAGAGACATTTCATCAAACACATAGAGTGCAGTACAAGTAAACATTACTAAATGCAAGAATTAAAGGAATCTACAACTACAAAAACAAGAGATCAACAATAGGAAAGCAATGAAGAACAATTATTATGAATTACCTCTTATTGAATTGAAAGAAAATGGAAGTAGCAATAGTAGATCTACAACAAAGTTTAAGAACAATATAAAGGAAATTACAACAAAGGAGTAGAAGAATGATGAATGTAACAACAATGGATTGGGAAAGTAAAAGTTGAAGAGAAGATGAATCAAAACCTAGATCTAAGAACAAAACCTAATCCTAATTCTAGAGAGAAGTGAGAGCTTCTCTCTCTAAAACTCTAAACTAATCCTAAGTATATTCTCTATGCTTGATTAATTGACTAACTAATGCCTTCCCCTTAATCCTTCATCCTTTTATTCCTTTCCCCTAGCAATTGGCGCCAAAATTGGGTTTTGGAAACCTCTCAAATCGTCAGGCACGTGTTGCATTAATGAGGTCATGTGCCGTCATCGACGCGTGCGCACATGGTACGCGTGCGCGTCCCTGGCTTGTTTCGCAATGTGCGCGCGAGCGCCTTGTGCGCGTGCGCGTGCATGGCCTAGATCAATTCTTTGGCTTTTTGTGCTTCTCTCCACTTGCATGCTTCCTTCCTTGCTCCCTTGATCCATGGCTAACCTATTTCATCCTGAGATTACTAGCAAACACATCAAGGCATCTTATGGAATCAAAGAGGAACTAGAATTCATCAAAATAAGGCTTAAGAAGCATGTTTTTACAATTAAGCACAAATACGGGAGAGATTACAAAACCATGCCAATTCATAGGTTAAATGCAAGAAAAGGTTATCAAAATACCCTAAATTCAATACAAGATAAACCCTAAAAATGGGGTTTATCACGGAAGAACCTGCCGAAGATGAGGCCATTACGGCTCCCCTTTAGGTGTCCTCCTATGGATAGTGTCATTTAAAGAACAAGGGTCAGCACAACGTAAAAAAAAATGGAAAAAAAACCGGTCAGCACAACGAAAAAAAAATCGAAGGAGTCTGCCGAAGATGAGGCCTTTACGGCTCGCCTTTAGTCCTCCTCTGGATAGCGTCATTTAAAGAACAAGGGTCAGCACAAAAAAAACTGGAAAAAAACCGGTCAGCACAACGAAAAAGAAAAAAAAATTGGAGGAGCATGCCGAAGATGAGGTCATTATGGCTTGCCTTTAGGTGTCCTCCTCTGGATGGCGTCATTTAAAGAACAAGCGTCAGCACAACATAAAAAAAACTGGTTAGCACAACCTAAAAAAATGAAAAAAAAACCGGTCAGCACAACGTAAAAAAAAAAAAGAAAAAAACTGAAAAAAAAACGGTCAGCACAACGCAAAAAAAAATTGGAGGAGCCTGCCGAAGATGAGGCCATTACGGCTCACCTTTAGGTGTCCTCCTCTGGATAGTGTCATTTAAAGAACATGGGTCAGCACAACGTAAAAAAAAAACGGCCAGCACAACCTAAAAAAAATGGAAAAAAACCGGTCAGCACAACGTAAAAAAATGGAAAAAAAAACTTGTCAGTACAACGTAAAAAAAAATCAGAGGAGCCTGTCGAAGATGAGGCCATTACGGCTCGCCTTTAGGTGTCCTCCTCTGGATAGCGTCATCTAAAGAACAGGGGTCAGCACAACGTAAACAAAAATGGAAAAAAACCGGTCAGCACAACGTAAAAAAAAATCAGAGGAGCATGCCGAAGATGAGGCCATTACGGCTTGCCTTTAGGTGTCCTCCTCTGGATAGCGTCATTTAAAGAACAAGGGTCAGCACAACGTAAAAAAAAGCCGGTCAGCACAAAGTAAAAAAAACTGAAAAAAA
This sequence comes from Arachis duranensis, assembly GCF_000817695.3. Classification (NCBI taxonomy): domain Eukaryota; kingdom Viridiplantae; phylum Streptophyta; class Magnoliopsida; order Fabales; family Fabaceae; genus Arachis; species Arachis duranensis. Next base: position 18,918 of record NW_026264904.1, read on the forward strand.
ACCGGTCAGCACAACGAAAAAAAATCGGAGGAGCCTGCCGAAGATGAGGCCATTAAGGGTCACCTTTAGGTGTCCTCCTCTAGATAGCGTCATTTAAAGAACAAGGGTCAGCATAACGTAAAAAAAAAGACCGGTCAGCACAACCTAAAAAAATGGAAAAAAAAACCGGTTAGCACAACGTAAAAAAAACTGGAAAAAAACTGGTCAGCACAATGTAAAAAAGAAAATCGGTGGATCCTGCCGAAGATGAGGCCATTACGGCTCCCCTTTAGGTGTCCTCTTATGGATAGTGTTATTTAAAGAACAAGGGTCAGCACAACGTAAAAAAAAACTGGAAAAAAAACCGGTCAGCACAACGAAAAAAATCGAAGGAGCCTGCCGAAGATGAGGCCTTTACGCCTCGCCTTTAGTCCTCCTCTGGATAGCATCATTTAAAGAACAAGGGTCAGCACAAAGAAAAACTGGAAAAAAACCGGTCAGCACATCGAAAAAGAAAAAAAAACTGGAAAAAACCCGGTCAGCACAACAAAAAAAAAATCGGAGGAGCCTGCCGAAGATGAGGCCATTACAGCTCACCTTTAGGTGTCCTCCTTTAGATAGTGTCATTAAAAGAACAATGGTCAACACAACGTAAAAAAAATCCGGTCAGCACAACCTAAAAAAATGGAAAAAAATCGGTCAGCACAACGTAAAAAAAATGGAAAAAAAACTGGTCAGCACAACGTAAACAAAAAATTGGAGGAGCCTGCCGAAGATGAGGCCATTATGGCTCGCCTTTAGGTCTCCTCCTCTGGATAGCGTCATTTAAAGAACAAGGGTCAACACAACGTAAAAAAAATCCGGTCAGTACGACGTAAAGAAAAAAACCGGTCAGCACAACGTATAAAAAAAAGGAAAAAAAACGATCAGCACAACGTAAAAAAATCTGGAAAAAAATAGGTCAGCGCAACGAAAAAAAATTAGAGGAGTCTGCCGAAGATGAGGCCATTACGGCTCGCCTTTAGGTGTCCTCCTCTGGATAGCGTCATTTAAAGAACAAGGGTCAGCACAACCTAAAAAAAAATCGGAGGAGCATGCCGAAGATGAGGCCATTACGGCTCGGCTTTTGGTGTCCTCCTCTGGATAGTGTCATTTAAAGAATAAGGGTCAGCACAACGTCAAAAAAACAACTAGTCAGCACAACCTAAAAAAATGAAAAAAAACCGGTCAGCAGAACGTAAAAAAAAAAATCGTAGGAACCTGCCGAAGATGAGGCCATTACGGCTCCCCTTTAGGTGTCCTCCTCGGGATAGCGTCATTTAAAGAACAAGGGTCAACACAACGTAAAAAAAAAAAAAAAACCGGCCTGCACAACCTAAAAAAAATGGAAAAAACCGGTCAGCACAATGTAAAAAAAATGGAAAAAAAACCTTGTCAGCACAACATAAAAAAAAAATCAGAGGAGCCTGTCGAAGATGAGGCCATTACGGCTCGCCTTTAGGTGTCCTCCTCTTGATAGCGTCATTTAAAGAACAACGGTCAGCACAACGTAAACAAAAATGGAAAAAAATCGGTCAGCACAACGTAAAAAAAAATCGGATGAGCATGCCGAAGATGAGGCCATTACGTCTCGCCTTTAGGTGTCCTCCTCTGGATAGCGTCATTTAAAGAACACGGGTCAGCACAACGTAAAAAAAAAACCGGTCAGCACAACGAAAAAAAAATCGGAGGAGCCTGCCGAAGATGAGGCCATTAAGGGTCGCCTTTAGGTGTCCTCCTCTAGATAGCGTCATTTAAAGAACAAGGGTCAGCATAA
>NW_026264904.1:20726-21453 GCF_000817695.3 Arachis duranensis
AAAGGGTCAGCATAACGTAAAAAAAAAAAAAAAAACCGGTCAGCACAACCTAAAAAAAATGGAAAAAAACCGGTTAGCACAACATAAAAAAAAAACTGGAAAAAAATCGGTCAGCACAATGTAAAAAAGAAAATTGGAGGATCCTGCCAAAGATGAGGCCATTACGGCTCCCCTTTAGGTGTCCTTGGTGCGCGAAATTGTGATCACTACAACTTCGCACAACTAACCAGCAAGTGCACTGGGTCGTCCAAGTAATAAACCTTACGCGAGTAAGGGTCGATCCCACGGAGATTGTTGGTATGAAGCAAGCTATGGTCACCTTGTAAATCTTAGTCAGGCAGACTCAAATGGGTATAGATGATGAATGAAACATAAAGATAAAGATAGAGATACTTAGGTATATCATTGGTGAGAGCTTCAGATAAGCGTATGAAGATGCTTGTCCCTTCCGTTTCTCTGCTTTCCTACTGTCTTCATCCAATCCTTCTTACTCCTTTCCATGGCAAGCTTATGCAAGGGTTTCACCGTTGTCAGTGGCTACCTCCCATCCTCTCAGTGGAAATATTCAACGCACCCTGTCACGGCACGGCTATCCATCTGTCGGTTCTCGATTAGGCCGGAATAGAATCTAGTGATTCTTTTGCGTCTGTCACTAACGCCCCGCCCTCAGGAGTTTGAAGCACGTCACAGTCATTCAATCATTGAATCCTACTCAGAATACCACAGA
>NW_026264904.1:22739-25159 GCF_000817695.3 Arachis duranensis
AAGACATATGCACTGTTTAAGCATACATTCAGAAAACAAAAGTATTGCCACCACATTAAAATAATTAATCTGTTATAAAATTTAAAATTCATGCAATTCTTCTCTTTTCCAATTAAGAACATTTTTCATTTAAGAAAGGTGATGGATTCATAGGAAATTCATAACTTTAAGGCATAGACACTAAGACACTAATGATCATAAGACACAAACATAGATAAATATCAGCATAAAAATTTGAAAAACAAGAAAATAAAGAACAAGGAGATTAAAGAACGGGTCCACCTCAATGATGGCGGCTTGCTCTTCCTCTTGAAGGTCTTATGGAGTGCTTGAGCTCCTCAATGTCTCTTCCTTGTCTTTGTTGCTCCTCTCTCATGATTCTTTGATCTTCTCTAATTCCATGGAGGAGAATGGAATGTTCTTGGTGCTCCACCCTTAGTTGTCCCATGTTGGAACTCAATTCTCCTAGGGAGGTGTTGATTTGCTCCCAGTAGTTTTGTGGAGGAAGGTGCATCCCTCGAGGCATCTCAGGGATTTCATGAGGAGGAATTTCCTTATGCTTGCTCCATCCTTTTCTTAGTGATGGGCTTGAGGTCATGCCTTCTCAGTTGAACCGGCTTCCCTCTTGAGTTTCTCTTCCATTAAGTGCCCTCTTCACAATTGTTTATGAGGACTTGGTCCAACCTTTGATCAAAGTTGACCCTTTTTGAGTTTGAAAGGGATCTCGGGGATCACCTTCTTCAAGGCCACAACTTTATAGAAGTGGTCTTGATGCACCCTTGAGATGAATCTCTCCATCTCCCATGATTCGGAGGTGAAAGCTTTGCCTTCCCTTTCCTCTTTCTAGAGGTTTCTCCGGCCTTGGATGCCATAAATGGTTATGGAAAAACGAAAAGCAACGCTTTTACCACACCAAACTTAAAAGGTTTGCTCGTCCTCGAGCAAAAGAAGAAAGAATAGAGGAGAAGAAGAAGAAAATGGAGGAGATGGAGGAGGTTGTGTGGTTCGGCCAAAAGGGGGAAGAAGTAGTGTTTAGGGTGTGGGAAAAAGAAGGAGCGAAGATGGATGTGAGTGGTGAAGAGAAAGATGGGATTTGATAGGTGAAGAGTTGATGGGGATCCTGTGGGGTCCAAAGATCCTTAGGTGTGAAGAAAAAGTCATCCCTGCACCAAATGGCATGCAAAAACGTGTTTTGAGCCAATTCTGGCGTTAAACGCCGGGCTGGTGCCCATTTCTGGCGTTTAACGCCAGGTTCTTGCCCTTTCCTGGCGTTTAACGCCAGTCTGGTGCCCCTTTCTGGCGTTAAACGCCCAGAATGGTGCCAGACTGGGCGTTAAACGCCCATCTGCTAGCCTTACTGGCGTTTAAACGCCAGTGGGTTCTTCCTCCAGGGTGTGCTGTTTTTCTTCCTGTTTTTCATTCTGTATTTGCTTTTTCAATTGATTTTGTGACTTCTCATGATCATCAACCTACAAAAAACATAAAATAACATCCTTGAGCCTTACACACAAAGGATTCTTCATTCACTTGAATGATCAGTTCACCTCCATCAACATCAATCACAGCCTTTGCTGTGGCTAGGAAGGGTCTGCCAAGGATGATGGGTTCATCCATGCACTTCCCAGTCTCTAGGACTATGAAATCAGCAGGGATGTAATGGTCTTCAATCTTCACCAAAACATCCTCTACAAGTCCATGAGCTTGTTTTCTTGAGTTGTCTGCCATCTCTAATGAGATTCTTGCAGCTTTCACCTCAAAGATCCCTAGCTTCTCCATTACAGAGAGAGGCATGAGGTTTACACTTGACCCTAAGTCACACAGAGCCTTCTTGAAGGTCATGGTGCCTATGGTACAAGGTATTGAAAACTTCCCAGGATCTTGTTTCTTTTGAGGTAATTTCTGCCTAGACAAGTCATCCAGTTCTTTGGTGAGCAGAGGGGGTTCATCTTCCCAAGTCTCATTACCAAATAACTTGTCATTTAGCTTCATGATTGCTCCAAGGTATTTAGCAACTTGCTCTTCAGTGACATACTCATACTCTTCAGAGGAAGAATACTCATCAGAGCTCATGAATGGCAGAAGTAAGTCCAATGGAATCTCTATGGTCTCATTTTGAGCCTCAGATTCCCATGGTTCCTCATTAGGGAACTCATTGGAGGTCAGCGCACGCCCATTGAGGTCTTCCTCAGTGGCGTTCACTTCCTCTCCTTCCTCTCCAAATTCGGCCATGTTGATGGCCTTGCACTCTCCTTTTGGATTTTCTTCTGTATTACTTGGAAGAGTACTAGGAGGGAGTTCAGTAACTTTCTTGCTCATCTGTCCCACTTGTGCCTCCAAGTTCCTAATGGAGGACCTTGTTTCAGTCATGAAACTTTGAGTGGTTTTGATTAGATCAGAGACCATGGTTGCTAAGTCAGAGG
>NW_026264904.1:25315-26477 GCF_000817695.3 Arachis duranensis
ATTTGGATGATTTCTCCATGAAGGGTTGTAGGTGTTTCCATAGGATTCTCCTAGGTAATTCACCTCTTCCATTGAAGGGTTCTCAGGATCATAAGCTTTTTCTTCAGATGAAGCATCCTTAGTACTGCTTGGTGCATTTTGCATTCCAGACAGACTTTGAGAAATCAAATTGACTTGTTGAGTCAATATCTTGTTCTGAGCCAATATGGCATTCAGAGTATCAATCTCAAGAACTCCTTTCTTCTGATCAGTCCCATTGTTCACAGGATTCCTTTCAGAAGTGTACATGAATTGGTTATTTGCAACCATTTCAATTAGCTCTTGAGCTTCTGTAGGCGTCTTCTTCAGATGAAGAGATCCTCCAGCAGAGCTATCCAAAGACATCTTGGATAGTTCAGAGAGACCATCATAGAAAATACCTATGATGCTCCATTCAGAAAGCATTGATGACAAGTCATCATATACCCATTTTTCAAGCTAATTTCACTTGTTTTGTTAACATTTATGCACTTTCTTGCATCTTAAGTAAGTAATTTGGAGTGAAAATGCATAACTTCTCTAAATCAAGCAATCACCATGAAATTAATGTTAAATCATGAGGTTTAAGCTAATTTTAATTGAATTTTAATTGATTTATAAGCCTCTTGAATTTAGTGATACTTGGAGTGGTTGTTTTGGTTTATTACAGGTGAAGAAAAGAAAAGAAAAGGAAAAGCGTGGCCTAAGAAGTGTAGCCCAAGGAAAGGAAAGTGTGGTCAAAGCAAGAGAAAGTGTGCCGCATGCAATGGGGGAGGCAAACATTGCCCTCCACAAGGGCACACTGCCCTCTAGGAGGGCAACATAAGGGATCCAAGCAAGGAAGGCAACTCTGCCCTGCCCACTACAAGGGCAGAGCACAAAATTGAGCCTTGGAACCAAGAAGAAGAGAACCTTGCCCTGCCCTCCACAAGGGCAGTATCGGGCTCACCAAGGAAGAAAATCAAAGGAAAAATGTCACCCATGCATGCCACAAGAATCGAACACGGAACAAGGAAGAAGCAAGGAACTAAGGTGGAGTGCCGTGCCAAGAAACCAAGGAAATTAATTGAGCGTGTGTTCCAGCCGTGTTTCGAACACGGGACATCAAAGTGGAAACACTGCCCTGCCCTCCGCGAGGGCAGGG
>NW_026264904.1:27499-27889 GCF_000817695.3 Arachis duranensis
AATTGCTCAATCCTTCAATCCCTGTGGGATCGACCTCACTCATGTGAGTTATTATTACTTGATGCGACCCGGTACACTTGCCGGTGAGTTTTGTGTTGAATCGTTTTCCACACATCAAGTTTTTGGTGCCGTTGCCGGGGATTGAAATTGATTGACAATGATTAAGTGAAGTGGAGGTCTAGATTAAGCACTTTTTCTTTTCTGTTATTCTAATTCTTACTAACACAGTAACTGTTTGAATTTTTGCTTAAACTAACTAAAACTTTATTCTAGCAATAGATTGAAGTTTTATTGATTTTCTGGATCTGTGTGTTTATTGTTGTGTGTTTGTATGTCAGGTACAGGAAGATCTTCCCCTATCCTCTCTGAAATTGACCAAAGAACTCTTCG
>NW_026264904.1:28138-33300 GCF_000817695.3 Arachis duranensis
TCCACAACTCATCACTCTGGTTCAAAACAATTGTTCTTTTGGAGGAGGGCCTTTGGAGGATCCAAATCAACATTTGTCCACCTTCTTGAGAATCTGTGACACGGTGAAAACCAATGGTGTACCCCCTGATAGCTACAAGTTGCTGCTCTTTCCATTCTCTCTCAGAGATAAAGCCACTCAATGGCTAGAGACATTTTCCAAAAGAAAGCATCAACACTTGGGATGACTTGGTGAGCAAGTTTCTTGCCAAATTTTATCCCCCTCAAAGAATCCTAAGGTTGAAGACTGAGGTTCAAACATTCACTCAAATGGAGGCTGAGAACTTATATGAAGCATGGGAGAGATATAAGGCTCTATTGAGGAAATGTCCACCAGAGATGTTCACTGAGTGGGACAAGTTGCAGAACTTCTATGAAGGACTCACTCTTAAAGCTCAAGAAGCACTTGATCACTCAGCTGGAGGTTCCTTGCAACTCATGAAGACCACAGAGGAAGCTCAAAATCTCATTGATATGGTGGCCAACAACCAATATTTCTTTGCTCATCAAAGACAACGCCAACCATCACAGAGAAGAGGAGTAATGGAGTTAGAAGGAGTGGATTCGATTTTAGCTCAAAACAAGATGATGCAACAGCAGATTCAACAACAGTTTGAGCAAATGGCCAAAAGAATTGATGGCTTGCAAGTGGCAGCAGTGAGCACCACAAGCCAACCATCAACTACTTGGGTGCAAAGTGAAGAAACTCAAGAGGAGCAACAGCAAGAGCAAGTCCAATACATGCACAACCAAAATCCTGGAACAAATGAAGTCTATGGGGATACTTACAATCCATCTTGGAAGAACCATCCCAACCTCAGATGGGGAGATAACCATAATCAAAACCAACAACCATGGCAGAGAAACACAGGCCAGAACAATTGGAAAAACACAAACCACAACCCCCAGCCAAACACTAACCAAAATACATACAGAAAACCACAAAACAACTACCCCAACTCTAACCATTATCCACCTAACAACCACCCAACAAATCAAAACACCTATCATCATCCATCAACATCCCAAAATCAACCGATCTTGCAAGACTCACAGCGGATCACTAATCTAGAGCTGCTCATGGAGAAACTGATGAAGAACCAAGAATTGACAACAAAGAACCAAGAAGCCTCCATGAAGAACCTAGAGAGGCAGATTGGACAAATCTCCAAGCAGATTTCTGTTGAAAAACCATCAAGTTCACTACCTAGTGATACCATTCCCAACCCAAAGGAAGAATGCAAGGTCGTGCAACTAAGAAGTGGAAAAGTGTTATTGGATGGTAACCAAGGGGCAACCAAGAATAATGACACTGAGCCAACAAAAAAAGATGAAACCATTAACAAGGACATGCTAAGCAAGGATGTCCCAGAAAAACTCACAGAAGGAGACAACAAACCACAGAATTTGAAGAAAAGAAAGCAAATCATGGAAGAACCAATTCCAAAACAGCATCAAGTGGAGAAGAGCTCAACACCACCACTGCCTTATCCACAAAGATTCCACAAAGAAACAAAGGATCAGCACTTCCACAAATTTCTTGAGACTTTCAAGAAGCTGGAAATCAACATACCTTTAGCTGAGGCATTGGAGCAAATGCCCCTGTATGCCAAGTTCTTGAAAGAGCTCATCAACAAGAAAAGAAGTTGGAATGAGAAGGAGACTGTAATGCTTAGTGAGGAATGCAGTGCACTCATCAAAAAGGGACTCCCTCCCAAGCTTGAAGATCCTGGAGGTTTCTTCCTGCCCTGCACTATTGGGAACTTATTCATCAACAAGGGGATGTGTGACTTAGGAGCAAGCATAAATCTAATCCCATCTTCTTTAGTGAAAAAGCTTGGCATAGAGGAGGTGAAACCAATACAGATATCTTTGGAATTGGTGGATCAATCGGTAGTGTATCCTAAAGGGCTAATTGAGAACCTTTTAGTTAAGGTTGACAAGTTCATCTATCCGGCAGATTTTGTGATCTTGGATTCTGCAGAAAATGGAAATGACTCCATAATACTTGGTCGACCATTTTTGGCCACTGCTAGAGCCATTGTGGATATAGAGCAGGGAGAGTTAACCCTCAGGATGCATGAGGAGAGCATCATCTTGAAAGTCTTTCCAAAAATACAAAGGGATGAAGAAACAAGCAAAATAAGTAGTGATCTCCTTCCAAAACAATCAACTGATAAGGCAGCAGAACAGAAAAGCAAGCAGATGCAAGAAGAAAAAGGAATTCAAAAGGAAGCAGGGGCGATAAACAAAAAGGAAGGTATCACAACTCAAGTCACTGTCAAAGGAAGTACATCAACGAGGAGGAAAAAGAAGAAAAACAAGAAAAAGGCCTACAAGGGGTGGAAGAATAAGAAAATCCCAACTGAAGGATTTGCCAAAGGTGATGAGGTGCAACTAGTGTATCAACAGCTGGGAACATAAGATTATTACACTGTCAACCAAGTACTTTCTCTTGAGCACATTGAAATTGAGCATCAAGGCACAAAGAGAAAGCTGACAGTGAGAGGTGACAAGTTGAGACATCACCAACATCAACCACCTTAAAGGGGAGTCCAATGTCAAGCTAGTGACAATAAAAGAGCGCTTGTTGGGAGGCAACCCAACCTGAGGTAGTTTTCTTTCATAACCTTTTCAATAAAAATGTTGAATAATTTGGTCTGGATTGCAAGGAGCTAAGTTTGGTGTTGCACACCAAAACAGTTTAAGGGAGAATGAAAGATTCTAAGTTTGGTGTTCCACCAAAAATATCATTTAAAAACACATTCTCACCTCTTGCATGATGCTAGCTCCAAGCAACCAAACACATTATTCAACTGTTTAATTGCCTTCTAGCTTTAATTTCATTAACCTTTAGCAAGGACACAAGGTTTCACATATGGTTAAAACTGTTGCATAAGAGGTAGTGGCAAACAATTAAGTTTGGTGTTCCCACACCAAAATCAATCCAGAGTCACACTCAATTTATGTATACTAACCATACACTTAAGGGCTTGAGAAGCAAGCAACTTTGAGAGTTATGCAGGACATGAGTCAACACTTGAAGACATCATGCATCTTAACTCAAAGAGAACACAACAGAAGGAAGAATCAAAGGGCTGCAACTTCAAAGGTTGTATCTAAACTTAATCATTGCTGTTGTGAAATGTTTTGAATCTGGAAACCATTGTATGTCTTGCTAAAGCGTTCATCTAGTTGCAAGTGAAACTGCTTGTTAAAATTGCTAAATCAGCATAATGCTTGTTATCCATCACTTAGCTTTAAATTTTGTTCTGTTTCCGATATGCTTAAATAAAAGAGAATTGTTTGAATAGAAAAGAAAAATATCCAATGTTGCATAAGTAAGAACGAAAGTTAGTGGTAGTATATGTGTTTGATTAAATGCATAACTCATGAAATAATTGTTGCATAATGTCATTCTCATTCAAGAGTGAGTTAGCTTGCTGTTGTAAAGACTCTTATCAATAATGAAAAAGCCCTTGGTAACAAAAACAGAAAGAAAAGGGAAAGAAAAAGCCAAAATGGCAAGAAAAACAAAGAATAAAGGTTGGACACCAATAGCTTGGACCCTAGGACACATGCCTGTGGTGTTCTTGTACTAAGATATGCTTGGATGAGTAAATTCTAAGGGGTATTTTAAAACCCGGTCACTTAGATCAACTGATTTGGGATGGCCAATTGAAAATCCACAATAAAGAGCAACTTAGATACAGAACATTTAGTTATCCAAAGAGATGCTGGGCATCAATGATCCTAGGAAGAATTAGTGAGCTAAGTGTCTGTGGTGGAGAGATGTTGAGTAAAAGAAAGAAACAAATAAAGCCAAAGGCTATTACTGCAACATTTGACACCAAACCTCCAAAAGAATAATAAGCTTTTTAAGCATTGTAAGCCAAGAAAAGTTAGCAAGGGAGGAATTAAAAAGTGAGTCTTATAACAGCAAGTTTAGCAAACCTTTGATGAAAAATGTGTATTATGTAGCAGCAACAATAAGTGAGTTGTCATTGTCTGCATAAAGACTCCATAAATCAAGTTCTGCTATATGCCTAATAAGGATATGTGTTCTTTTCCTATTCATGTCATTTACTCTTATTTTTTATGCTTGCTTGGGGACAAGCAAGATTTAAGTTTGGTGTTGTGATGACAAGTCATCATATACCCATTTTTCAAGCTAATTTCACTTATTTTGTTAGCATTTATGCACTTTCTTGCATCCTAAGTAAGTGATTTGGAGTGAAAATGCATAACTTCTCTAAATCAAGCAACCACCATGAAATTAATGTTAAATCATGAGGTTTAAGCTAATTTTAATTGAATTTTAATTTATTTATAAGCCTCTTGAATTTAGTGATACTTGGAGTGGTTGTTTTGGTTTATTACAGGTGAAGAAAAGAAAAGAAAAGGAAAAGCGTGGCCTAAGAAGTGTAGCCCAAGGAAAGGAAAGTGTGGTCAAAGCAAGAGAAAGTGTGCCGCATGCAATGGGGGAGGCAAACAATGCCCTCCACAAGGGCACACTGCCCTCTAGGAGGGCAACATAAGGGAACCAAGCAAGGAAGGCAACTCTGCCCTGCCCACTACAAGGGCAGAGCACAAAATTGAGCCTTGGAACCAAGAAGAAGAGAACCTTGCCCTGCCCTCCACAAGGGCAGTATCGGGCTCACCAAGGAAGAAAATCAAAGGAAAAATGTCACCCATGCATGCCACAAGAATCGAACACGGAACAAGGAAGAAGCAAGGAACTAAGGTGGAGTGTCGTGCCAAGAAACCAAGGAAATTAATTGAGCGTGTGTTCCAGCCGTGTTTCGAACACGGGACATCAAAGTGGAAACACTGCCCTGCCCTCCGCGAGGGCAGGGCAGCATTTTGTTGATGCATGGAGCTGGCACACCAAAACTCAAATCTGGCGCACCAAGGCTCATTCCTGGCAGCACCAGCACGCACCAAGCTCAATCCTGGCAGCACCAAATTTTCCTGCCCTGCCCTCCACGAGGGCAGGGTAGCATCCTGTGCACCAAGGAAATTTCTGGCGCACCAATTCTTGATTCTGGCAGCACCAACAGCGCACCAAGGCAAATTCTGGCGCACCAACTTTTCCTGCCCTGCCCTTGGCGCGGGCAGGGCAGC
>NW_026264904.1:33734-34308 GCF_000817695.3 Arachis duranensis
CCCTCAATTTCAGCCAGAAAATACCTGAAATCACAGAAAAACACACAAACTCATAGTAAAGTCTAGAAATGTGAATTTTGCATGAAAACTAATGAAAACATCCCTAAAAGTAGCTAGATCCTACTAAAAATTACCTAAAAACAATGCCAAAAAGCGTATAAATTATCCGCTCATCAGAAATCATATTGACTTGCTGAGTCAATATTCTGTTCTGAGCCAATATGGCATTCAGATGAAGAGATTCACCAGTAGAGTAGTCCAATGATATCTTGGACAATTCAGATAGACCATCATAGAAGATACCTATGATGCTCCATTCAGAAAGCATGTCAGAAGGACATTTTCTGATCAATTGTTTGTATCTTTCCCAAGCTTCATAGAGGGATTCTCCATCCTTCTGTCTGAAGGTTTGGACTTCCACTCTAAGCTTACTCAATTTTTGAGGTGGAAAGAACTTTGCCAAGAAGGCACTGACTAGCTTTTCCCATGAGTCCAGGCTTTCTTTAAGTTGTGAGTCCAACCATATCCTAGCTCTGTCTCTTACAGCAAAAGGGAATAGCATAAGTCTGTAGAC
>NW_026264904.1:34628-35209 GCF_000817695.3 Arachis duranensis
CAGGTCCTCTATAGAGAGTTGTGCCTTAGCTTCTCTTAGCTTTCGCTTTAGGGTCCTTTCAGGTTCAGGGTCAGCTTCAACAAGAATGCTCTTGTCTTTGTTCCTGCTCATATGAAAGAGAAGAGAACAAGAAAATATGGAATCCTCTATGTCACAGTATAGAGATTCCTTGGAGGTGTCAGAGGAAAAGAAAAATAGAAGGAAGAGGTAGAAAATTTGAACTTATCAAGGAAAGATAGAGTTTGAATTGTGCATTGAGGAGTAGTGTTAGTCCATAAATAGAAGGATGTGAGAAGAGGGGAAGAAATTTTCGGAGAAGGAGGGAAGTGATTTTCGAAAATTAAGTAGAAAATTTGAAAACATTTTTGAAAAACAATACTTAATTTTCGAAAATGAAAATGAAAAAGAAATAAAGTGATTTTTGAAAAAGATTTTGAAATTGGAAATAAAAAAGATATGATTAAAAACTGTTTTGAAAAAGATGTGATTAAAAAGATATAATTGAAAAGTTATGGTTTTAAAAAGATATGATTGAAAAGATATGATTTGAAAACAATTTTAAAAAGATTTGATTTTAAAAA
>NW_026264904.1:37141-42711 GCF_000817695.3 Arachis duranensis
AGAGACTCTTTTTGGAGTTAAACGCCAGCTTTTGTGCCAGTTTGGGCGTTTAACTCCCACTTTGATGCCAGTTCCGGTGTTTAACGCTGGGAATTCTGAAGGTGACTTTGAACGCCGGTTTGGGCCATCAAATCTTGAGCAAAGTATGGACTATTATATATTGCTGGAAAGCCCAGGATGTCTACTTTCCAACGCCGTTGAGAGCGCGCCAATTGGGCTTCTGTAGCACCAGAAAATTCACTTCGAGTGCAGGGAGGTCAGAATCCAACAGCATCTGTAGTCCTTTTTAGTCTCTGAATCAGATTTTTGCTCAGGTCCCTCAATTTCAGCCAGAAAATACCTGAAATCACAGAAAAACACACAAACTCATAGTAAAGTCCAGAAAAGTGAATTTTAACTAAAAACTAATAAAAATATACTAAAAACTAACTAAATCATACTAAAAATATACTAAAAACAATGCCAAAAAGCGTACAAATTATCCGCTCATCAGTCCTCCTATGGATAGTGTCATTTAAAGAACAAGGGTCAGCACAACGTAAAAAAAAACTGGAAAAAAACCGGTCAGCACAACGAAAAAAAATCGAAGGAGCCTGCCGAAGATGAGGCCTTTACGGCTCGCCTTTAGTCCTCCTCTGGATAGCGTCATTTAAAGAACAAGGGTCAGCACAAAAAAAACTGGAAAAAAACCGGTCAGCACAACGAAAAAGAAAAAAAACTGGAAAAAAACCGAGAAGCACAACAAAAAAAATATCGGAGGAGCCTGCCGAAGATGAGGACATTACGGCCCGCTAGTAGGTGTCCTCCTCTAGATAGCGTCATTTAAAGAACAAGGGTCAGCACAACGTAAAAAAAAAACCGGTCATCACAACGAAAAAAAATCGGAGGAGCCTGCTGAAGATGAGGCCATTACAGCTCACCTTTAAGTGTGCTCCTCTGGATAGCGTCATTTAAAGAACAAGGTTCAGCACAATGTAAAAAAAAAATCGGAGGAGCATGCCGAAGATGAGGCCATTACGGCTCGCCTTTAGGTGTCCTCCTCTGGATGGCGTCATTTAAAGAACAAGGGTCAGCACAACGCAAAAAAAAACTGGTTAGCACAACCTAAAAAAATGGAAAAAGAAATCGGTCAGCACAACGTAAAAAAAAAAAAGAAAAAAACTGAAAAAAAATCGGCCAGCACAATGCAAAAAAAATCGGAGGAGCCTGCCGAAGATGAGGCCATTACGGCTCGCCTTTAGGTGTCCTCCTCTGGATAGCGTCATTTAAAGAACAAGGGTCAGCACAACGTAAAAAAAAACTGGAAAAAAAGAACAAGGGTCAGCACAACATAAAAAAAAAAGCCGTCCAGCACAACCTAAAAAGAATGGAAAAAAAACTTGTCAGCACAACGTAAAAAAAATCGGAGGAGCCTGTCGAAGATGAGGCCATTACGGCTCGCCTTTAGGTGTCCTCCTCTGGATAGCGTCATTTAAAGAACAGGGGTCAGCACAACGTAAACAAAAATGGAAAAAAACCGGTCAGCACAACGTAAAAAAAAAATCAGAGGAGCATGCCGAAGATGAGGCCATTACGGCTCGCCTTTAGGTGTCCTCCTCTGGATAGCGTCATTTAAAGAACAAGGGTCAGCACAACGTAAAAAAAAGCCGGTCAGCACAAAGTCAAAAAAAAACTGAAAAAACCGGTCAGCACAACGAAAAAAAAAATCGGATGAGCCTGCCGAAGATGAGGCCATTAAGGGTCGCCTTTAGGTGTCCTCCTCTAGATAGCGTCATTTAAAGAACAAGGGTCAGCATAACGTAAAAAAAAAAACGGTCAGCACAACCTAAAAAAATGGAAAAAAACCGGTTAGCACAACGTAAAAAAAAACTGGAAAAAAACCGGTCAGCACAATGTAAAAAAGAAAATCGGTGGATCCTGCCGAAGATGAGGCCATTATGGCTCCCCTTTAGGTGTCCTCCTATGGATAGTGTTATTTAAAGAACAAGGGTCAGCACAACGTAAAAAAAAACTGGAAAAAAAACCGGTCAGCACAATGAAAAAAATCGAAGGAGCCTGCCGAAGATGAGGCCTTTACGCCTCGCCTTTAGTCCTCCTCTGGATAGCGTCATTTAAAGAACAAGGGTCAGCACAAAGAAAAACTGGAAAAAAACCGGTCAGCACATCGAAAAAGAAAAAAAACTGGAAAAAAACCGGTCAGCACAACAAAAAAAAATCGGAGGAGCCTGCTGAAGATGAGGCCATTACAGCTCACCTTTAGGTGTCCTCCTTTAGATAGCGTCATTAAAAGAACAAGGGTCAACACAGCGTAAAAAAAATCCGGTCAGCACAACCTAAAAAATGGAAAAAAATCGGTGAGCACAACGTAAAAAAAATGGAAAAAAAACTGGTCAGCACAACGTAAACAAAAAATTGGAGGAGCCTGCCGAAGATGAGGCCATTATGGCTCGCCTTTAGGTGTCCTCCTCTGGATAGCGTCATTTAAAGAACAAGGGTCAACACAACGTAAAAAAAATCCGGTCAGTACGACGTAAAGAAAAAAACCGGTCAGCACAACGTATAAAAAAAAGAAAAAAAAACGATCAGCACAACGTAAAAAAAACTGGAAAAAAATAGGTCAGCGCAACGAAAAAAAATTAGAGGAGTCTGCCGAAGATGAGGCCATTACGGCTCGCCTTTAGGTGTCCTCCTCTGGATAGCGTTATTTAAAGAACAAGGGTCAGCACAACCTAAAAAAAAAATCGGAGGAGCATGCCGAAGATGAGGCCATTACGGCTCGGCTTTTGGTGTCCTCTTCTGGATAGTGTCATTTAAAGAATAAGGGTCAGCACAACGTCAAAAAAACAACTAGTCAGCACAACCTAAAAAAATGAAAAAAAACCGGTCAGCAGAACGTAAAAAAAAATCGTAGGAACCTGCCGAAGATGAGGCCATTAGGGCTCCCCTTTAGGTGTCCTCCTCGGGATAGCGTCATTTAAAGAACAAGGGTCAGCACAACGTTAAAAAAAAATCGGAAAAAAAATAGGAAAAAAAACTTAAAAAAATCGGGAAAAAAAAGTTGGAGGAGCCTGCCGAAGATGTGGCCATTACGGCTCGCCTTTAGGTGTCCTCCTCTAGATAGCGTCATTTAAAGAACAAGGGACAGCACAACGTAAAAAAAAAAAAAAACCGGCCTGCACAACCTAAAAAAAATGGAAAAAACCGGTCAGCACAACGTAAAAAAAATGGAAAAAAAACCTTGTCAGCACAACATAAAAAAAAATCGGAGGAGCCTGTCGAAGATGAGGCCATTACGGCTCGCCTTTAGGTGTCTTCCTCTGGATAGCGTCATTTAAAGAACAAGGGTCAGCACAACGTAAACAAAAATGGAAAAAAATCGGTCAGCACAACGTATAAAAAAATCGGAGGAGCATGCCGAAGATGAGGCTATTACGTCTCGCCTTTAGGTGTCCTCCTCTGGATAGCGTCATTTAAAGAACAAGGGTCAGCACAACGTAAAAAAAACCGGTCAGCACAACGAAAAAAAAATCGGAGGAGCCTGCCGAAGATGAGGCCATTAAGGGTCGCCTTTAGGTGTCCTCCTCTAGATAGCGTCATTTAAAGAAAAAGGGTCAGCATAACGTAAAAAAAAAAAACCGGTCAGCACAACCTAAAAAAATGGAAAAAAACCGGTTAGCACAACATAAAAAAAACTGGAAAAAAATCGGTTAGCACAATGTAAAAAAGAAAATTGGAGGATCCTGCCAAAGATGAGGCCATTACGGCTCCCCTTTAGGTGTCCTCCTATGGATAGTGTCATTTAAAGAACAAGGGTCAGCACAACGTAAAAAAAAAACTGGAAAAAAAACCGGTCAGCACAACGAAAAAAAATCGAAGGAGCCTGCCGAAGATGAGGCCTTTACGGCTCGCCTTTAGTCCTCCTTTGGATAGCGTCATTTAAAGAACAAGGGTCAGCACAAAAAAACTGGAAAAAAACCGGTCAGCACAACGAAAAAGAAAAAAAACTGGAAAAAAACCGTGAAGCACAACAAAAAAAAAATCAGAGGAGCCTGCCGAAGATGAGGCCATTACGGCTCGCTAATAGGTGTCCTCCTCTAGATAGCGTCATTTAAAGAACAAGGGTCAGCACAACGTAAAAAAAAACCGGTCATCACAACGAAAAAAAAATCGGAGGAGCTTGCCGAAGATGAGGCCATTACAGCTCGCCTTTAAGTGTGCTCCTCTGGATAGCGTCATTTAAAGAACAAGGTTCAGCACAACGTATAATCGGAGGAGCATGCCGAAGATGAGGCCATTAGGGCTCGCCTTTAGGTGTCCTCCTCTGGATAGCGTCATTTAAAGAACAGGGGTCAGCACAACGTAAACAAAAATGGAAAAAAACCGGTTAGCACAACGTAAAAAAAAATCAGAGGAGCATGCCGAAGATGAGGCCATTACGGCTCCCCTTTAGGTGTCCTCCTATGGATAGTGTCATTTAAAGAACAAGGGTCAGCACAACGTAAAAAAAAACTGGAAAAAAAACCGGTCAGCACAACGAAAAAAAATCGAAGGAGCCTGCCGAAGATGAGGCCTTTATGGCTCGCCTTTAGTCCTCCTCTGGATAGCGTCATTGAAAGAACAAGGGTCAGCACAAAAAAAAACTGGAAAAAAACCGGTCAGCACACCGAAAAAGAAAAAAAACTGGAAAAAAATCGGTCAGCAGAACAAGAAAAAAATCGGAGGAGCCTGCCGAAGATGAGGCCATTACAGCTCGCCTTTAGGTGTCCTCCTTTGGATAGCATCATTAAAAGAACAAGGGTCAACACAACGTAAAAAAAAAAAAACCGGTCAGCACAACCTAAAAAAAATGGAAAAAAATCGGTCAGCACAACGTAAAAAAAGTGGAAAAAAAACTGGCCATCACAACATAAACAAAAAATTGGAGGAGCCTGCCGAAGATGAGGCCATTATGGCTCGCCTTTAGGTGTCCTCCTCTGGATAGCGTCATTTAAAGAACAAGGGTCAACACAACATAAAAAAAATCCAGTCAGTACAACGTAAAGAAAAAAAACCGGTCAGCACAACGTATAAAAAAAGGAAAAAAAAACGATCAGCACAACGTAAAAAAAACTGGAAAAAAACAGGTCAGCACAACGAAAAAAAAATCGTAGGAGTCTGCGAATATGAGGCCATTACGGCTCGCCTTTAGGTGTCCTCCTCTGGATAGCATCATTTAAAGAACAAGGGTCAGCACAACCTAAAAAAAATCGGAGGAGCATGCCGAAAATGAGGCCATTACGGCTCGGCTTTAGGTGTCCTCTTCTGGATAGCGTCATTTAAGGAATAAGGGTCAGCACAACGTAAAAAAAACAACTAGTCAGCACAACCTAAAAAAATGGAAAAAAACCGGTCAGCACAACGTAAAAAAAAAAGAAAAAAAACTGGAAAAGAAAAGCGGTCAGCAGAACGTAAAAAAAAATCGGAGGAACCTGCCGAAGATGAGGCCATTACGGCTCCCCTATAGGTGTCCTCCTCGGGATAGCGTCATTTAAAGAACAAGGGTCAGCACAACGTTAAAAAAAAATCGGAAG
>NW_026264904.1:42929-43429 GCF_000817695.3 Arachis duranensis
GTCCTCCTCTGGATAGCGTCATTTAAAGAACAAGGGTCAGCACAAAAAAAAACTGGAAAAAAACCGGTCAGCACACCGAAAAAGAAAAAAAAACTGGAAAAGAATCGGTCAGCAGAACAAGAAAAAAATCGGAGGAACATGCCGAAGATGAGGCCATTACGGCTCGGCTTTTGGTGTCCTCCTCTGGATAGTGTCATTTAAAGAATAAGGGTCAGCAAAACGTCAAAAAAACAACTAGTCAGCACAACCTAAAAAAATGAAAAAAAACCGGTCAGCAGAACGTAAAAAAAAAATCGTAGGAACCTGCCGAAGATGAGGCCATTACGGCTCCCCTTTAGGTGTCCTCCTCGGGATAGCATCATTTAAAGAACAAGGGTCAGCACAACGTTAAAAAAAAATCGGAAGAACCTGCCGAAGATGAGGCCATTACGGCTCCCCTATAGGTGTCCTCCTCGGGATAGCGTCATTTAAAGAACAAGGGTCAGCACAACGTTAAAAAA
>NW_026264904.1:43469-45138 GCF_000817695.3 Arachis duranensis
CCGGCCTGCACAACCTAAAAAAATGGAAAAAACCGGTCAGCACAACGTAAAAAAAATGGAAAAAAAACCTTGTCAGCACAACATAAAAAAAAATCGGAGGAGCCTGTCGAAGATGAGGCCATTACGGCTCGCCTTTAGGTGTCCTCCTCTGGATAGCGTCATTTAAAGAACAAGGGTCAGCACAACGTAAACAAAAATGGAAAAAAATCGGTCAGCACAACGTATAAAAAAATCGGAGGAGCATGCCGAAGATGAGGCCATTACGTCTTGCCTTTAGGTGTCCTCCTCTGGATAGCGTCATTTAAAGAACAAGGGTCAGCACAACGTAAAAAAAAAACCGGTCAGCACAACGAAAAAAAAAAAAAAGTAAAAAAAAAACCGGTCAGCAAAAAAAAAAAAAATCGGAGGAGCCTGCCGAAGATGAGGCCATTAAGGGTCGCCTTTAGGTGTCCTGCTCTAGATAGCGTCATTTAAAGAAAAAGGGTCAGCATAACGTAAAAAAAAAAAAAACCGGTCAGCACAACCTAAAAAAATGGAAAAAAACCGGTTAGCACAACATAAAAAAAAACTGGAAAAAAATCGGTTAGCACAATGTAAAAAAGAAAATTGGAGGATCCTGCCAAAGATGAGGCCATTACGGCCCCCCTTTAGGTGTCCTCCTATGGATAGTGTCATTTAAAGAACAAGGGTCAGCACAACGTAAAAAAAAAACTGGAAAAAAAACTAAAAAAATGGAAAAAAATCGGTCAGCACAACGTAAAAAAAAACCAGTCAGCTCAACGTATAAAAAAATGGAAAAAAATCGATCAATACAACGTAAAAAAAAAATCGGACGAGACTCCCGAAGATGAGGCCATTACGGCTCACCTTTAGGTGTCCTCCTTTGGATGTACTTTAAAGAACAAAGATCAGCACAACGTAGAAAAAACTGGAAAAAAACCGGGAAGCACAACAAAAAAAAAATCAGAGGAGCCTGCCGAAGATGAGGCCATTACGGCTCGCTAATAGGTGTCCTCCTCTAGATAGCGTCATTTAAAGAACAAGGGTCAGCACAACGTAAAAAAAAAACCGGTCATCACAACGGAAAAAAAAATCGGAGGAGCTTGCCGAAGATGAGGCCATTACAGCTCGCCTTTAAGTGTGCTCTTCTGGATAGCGTCATTTAAAGAACAAGGTTCAGCACAACGTAAAAAAAAAAATCGGAGGAGCATGCCGAAGATGAGGCCATTACGGCTCGCCTTTAGGTGTCCTCCTCTGGATGGCGTCATTTAAAGAACAAGGGTCAGCACAACGTAAAAAAAAACTGGTTAGCACAACCTAAAAAAATGGAAAAAAACCGGTCAGCACAACGTAAAAAAAAAAGAAAAAA
Source organism: Arachis duranensis (assembly GCF_000817695.3). Lineage (NCBI taxonomy): Eukaryota > Viridiplantae > Streptophyta > Magnoliopsida > Fabales > Fabaceae > Arachis > Arachis duranensis. The sequence continues at coordinate 44,839 of NW_026264904.1, forward strand.
ACTGAAAAAAAACCGGTCAGCACAACGCAAAAAAAATCGGAGGAGCCTGCCGAAGATGAGGCCATTACGGCTCGCCTTTAGGTGTCCTCCTCTGGATAGCGTCATTTAAAGAACAAGGGTCAGCACAACATAAAAAAAAAGCCGGCCAGCACAACCTAAAAAGAATGGAAAAAAAAACTTGTCAGCACAACGTAAAAAAAAATCGGAGGAGCCTGTCGAAGATGAGGCCATTAGGGCTCGCCTTTAGGTGTCCTCCTCTGGATAGCGTCATTTAAAGAACAAGGGTCAGCACAAAAAAAA
>NW_026264904.1:48478-50596 GCF_000817695.3 Arachis duranensis
GGAGCCTGCCGAAGATGAGGCCATTACAGCTCGCCTTTAGGTGTCCTCCTCTGGATAGCGTCATTTAAAGAACAAGGGTCACCACAACGTAAAAAAAATCGGAGGAGCATGCCGAAGATGAGGCCATTACGACTTGCCTTTAGGTGTCCTCCTCTGGATGGCGTCATTTAAAAAACAAGGGTCAGCACAACGTAAAAAAAAACTGGTTAGCACAACCTAAAAAAATGGAAAAAAAACCGGTTAGCACAACGTAAAAAAAAAAGAAAAAAACTGGAAAAAAAAGCGGTCAGCAGAACGTAAAAAAAATCGGAGGAACCTGCCGAAGATGAGGCCATTACGGCTCCCCTTTAGGTGTCCTCCTATGGATAGTGTCATTTAAAGAACAAGGGTCAGCACAACGTAAAAAAAAACTGGAAAAAAAATCGGTCAGCACAACGAAAAAAAAATCGAAGGAGCCTGCCGAAGATGAGGCCTTTACGGCTCGCCTTTAGTCCTCCTCTGGATAGCGTCATTTAAAGAACAAGGGTCAGCACAAAAAAACTGGAAAAAAACCGGTCAGCACAACGAAAAAGAAAAAAAACTGGAAAAAAACCGGGAAGCACAACAAAAAAAAAATCGACGGAGCCTGCCGAAGATGAGGCAATTACGGCTCGCTAATAGGTGTCCTCCTCTAGATAGCGTCATTTAAAGAACAAGGGTCAGCACAACTTAAAAAAAAACCGGTCATCACAACGAAAAAAAATCGGAGGAGCCTGCAGAAGATGAGGCCATTACAGCTCGCCTTTAAGTGTGCTCCTCTGGATAGCGTCATTTAAAGAACAAGTTTCAGCACAACGTAAAAAAAAAATCGGAGGAGAATGCCGAAGATGAGGCCATTACGGCTCGCCTTTAGGTGTCCTCCTCTGGATGGCGTCATTTAAAAAACAAGGGTCAGCACAACGTAAAAAAAAACTGGTTAGCACAACCTAAAAAAATGGAAAAAAACCGGTCAGCACAACGTAAAAAAAAAAAGAAAAACTGAAAAAAAAACCGGTCAGCACAACGCAAAAAAAATCGGAGGAGCCTGCCAAAGATGAGGCCATTACGGCTCGCCTTTAGGTGTCCTCCTCTGGATAGCGTCATTTAAAGAACAAGGGTCAGCACAAAAAAAAAACTGGAAAAAAACCGGTCAGCACACCGAAAAAGAAAAAAAAAACTGGAAAAGAATCGGTCAGCAGAACAAGAAAAAAATCGGAGGAGCCTGCCGAAGATGAGGCCATTACAGCTCGCCTTTAGGTGTCCTCCTCTGGATAGCGTTATTTAAAGAACAAGGGTCAGCACAACCTAAAAAAAAATCGGAGGAACATGCTGAAGATGAGGCCATTACGGCTCGGCTTTTGGTGTCCTCCTCTGGATAGTGTCATTTAAAGAATAAGGGTCAGCACAACGTCAAAAAAAACAACTAGTCAGCACAACCTAAAAAAATGAAAAAAAACCGGTCAGCAGAACGTAAAAAAAAATCGTAGGAACCTGCCGAAGATGAGGCCATTACGGCTCCCCTTTAGGTGTGCTCCTCGGGATAGCGTCATTTAAAGAACAAGGGTTAGCACAACGTTAAAAAAAATCGGAAATAGGAAAAAAAACTTAAAAAAATCGGGAAAAAAAAGTTGGAGGAGCCTGCCGAAGATGTGGCCATTACGGCTCGCCTTTAGGTGTCCTCCTCTAGATAGCGTCATTTAAAAAAAAAGGGACAGCACAACGTAAAAAAAAAAAAAAAACCGGCCTGCACAACCTAAAAAAAATGCAAAAAACCGGTCGGCACAACGTAAAAAAAATGGAAAAAAAACCTTGTCAGCACAACATAAAAAAAAATCGGAGGAGCCTGTCGAAGATGAGGCCATTACGGCTCGCCTTTAGGTGTCCTCCGCTGGATAGCGTCATTTAAAGAACAAGGGTCAGCACAACGTAAACAAAAATGGAAAAAAATCGGTCAGCACAACGTATAAAAAAATCGGAGGAGCATGCCGAAGATGAGGCCATTACGTCTTGCCTTTAGGTGTCCTCCTCTGGATAGCGTCATTTAAAGAACAAGGGTCAGCACAACGTAAAAAAAAAACCGGTCAGCACAACGAAAAAAAA
>NW_026264904.1:50753-52002 GCF_000817695.3 Arachis duranensis
AGCACAACCTAAAAAAATGGAAAAAAACCGGTTAGCACAACAAAAAAAAAACTGGAAAAAAATCGGTTAGCACAATGTAAAAAAGAAAATTGGAGGATCCTGCCAAAGATGAGGCCATTACGGCCCCCCTTTAGGTGTCCTCCTATGGATAGTGTCATTTAAAGAACAAGGGTCAGCACAACGTAAAAAATAAACTGGAAAAAAAACCAGTCAGCACAACGAAAAAAAATCGAAGGAGCCTGCCGAAGATGAGGCCTTTACGGCTCGCCTTTAGTCCTCCTCTGGATAGCGTCATTTAAAGAACAAGGGTCACCACAAAAAAAACTGGAAAAAAACCGGTCAGCACAACGAAAAAGAAAAAAAATTGGAAAAAAACCGGGAAGCACAACAAAAAAAAATCGGAGGAGCCTGCCGAAGATGAGGCCATTACGGCTCGCTAATAGGTGTCCTCCTCTAGATAGCGTCATTTAAAGAACAAGGGTCAGCACAACGTAAAAAAAAAACCGGTCATCACAACGGAAAAAAAAATCGGAGGAGCTTGCCGAAGATGAGGCCATTACAGCTCGCCTTTAAGTGTGCTCTTCTGGATAGCGTCATTTAAAGAACAAGGTTCAGCACAACGTAAAAAAAAAATCGGAGGAGCATGCCGAAGATGAGGCCATTACGGCTCGCCTTTAGGTGTCCTCCTCTGGATGGCGTCATTTAAAGAACAAGGGTCAGCACAACGTAAAAAAAAAACTGGTTAGCACAACCTAAAAAAATGGAAAAAAACCGGTCAGCACAACGTAAAAAAAAAAAGAAAAAAACTGAAAAAAAACCGGTCAGCACAACGCAAAAAAAATCGGAGGAGCCTGCCGAAGATGAGGCCATTACGGCTCGCCTTTAGGTGTCCTCCTCTGGATAGCGTCATTTAAAGAACAAGGGTCAGCACAACATAAAAAAAAAGCCGGCCAGCACAACCTAAAAAGAATCGAAAAAAAAACTTGTCAGCACAACGTAAAAAAAATCGGAGGAGCCTGTCGAAGATGAGGCCATTAGGGCTCGCCTTTAGGTGTCCTCCTCTGGATAGCGTCATTTAAAGAACAAGGGTCAGCACAAAAAAAAAAAAACTGAAAAAAAAACCGGTCATCACAACAAAAAAAAAATTGGAGGAGCCTGTCGAAGATGAGGCCATTACGGCTCGCCTTTAGGTGTCCTCCTCTAGATAGCGTCATTTAAAGAACAAGGGTCAGTACAACGTAAAAAAAAA
>NW_026264904.1:53489-54397 GCF_000817695.3 Arachis duranensis
CAAAGAAAAAAAAAAAAAAAACGGTCAGCACAACCTAAAAAATGAAAAAAAACCAGTCAGCACAACGTAAAAAAAATTAAAAAAACCGGTCAGCACAACATATAAAAAAATGGAAAAATAACCGATCAGCACAACGTAAAAAAAGATAAAAAAATCGGAGGAGCCTACCGAAGATGAGGCCATTGTGGCTCGCCTTTAGGTGTCCCCCTCTGGATGTCATTTAAAGAACAAGGGTCAGCACAACGTAAAAAAAAACTGGAAAAAAATCGGTCAGCACAACGAAAAAAAATCGAAGGAGCCTGCCGAAGATGAGGCCTTTACGGCTCGCCTTTAGTCCTCCTCTGGATAGCGTCATTTAAAGAACAAGGGTCAACACAACGTAAAAAAAATCCAGTCAGTACAACGTAAAGAAAAAAAACCGGTCAGCACACCGTATAAAAAAAGGAAAAAAAACGATCAGCACAACGTAAAAAAAACTGGAAAAAAACAGGTCAGCACAACGAAAAAAAAAATCGTAGGAGTCTGCCGAATATGAGGCCATTATGGCTCGCCTTTAGGTGTCCTCCTCTGGATAGCGTCATTTAAAGAACAAGGGTCAGCACAACCTAAAAAAAATCGGAGGAGCATGCTGAAAATGAGCCCATTACGGCTCGGCTTTAGGTGTCCTCTTCTGGATAGCGTCATTTAAGGAATAAGGGTCAGCACAACGTAAAAAAAACAACTAGTCAGCACAACCTAAAAAAATGGAAAAAAAACCGGTTAGCACAACGTAAAAAAAAAGAAAAAAACTGGAAAAAAAAGCGGTCAGCAGAACGTAAAAAAAATCGGAGGAACCTGCCGAAGATGAGGCCATTACGGCTCCCCTTTAGGTGTCCTCCTCGAGATAGCGTCATTTAAAGAACAAGGGT
>NW_026264904.1:54727-56587 GCF_000817695.3 Arachis duranensis
GTTCAGCACAACGTAAAAAAAAATCGGAGGAGCATGCCGAAGATGAGGCCATTACGACTCGCCTTTAGGTGTCCTCCTCTGGATGGCGTCATTTAAAAAACAAGGGTCAGCACAACGTAAAAAAAAACTGGTTAGCACAACCTAAAAAAATGGAGAAAAACCGGTCAGCACAACGTAAAAAAAAAAGAAAAAACTGAAAAAAAATCGGTCAGCACAACGCAAAAAAAATCGGAGGAGCCTGCCAAAGATGAGGCCATTACGGCTCGCCTTTAGGTGTCCTCCTCTGGATAGCGTGATTTAAAGAACAAGGGTCAGCACAACGTAAAAAAAAATGAAAAAAAAAACTTGTCAGCACAACGTAAAAAAAATCGGAGGAGCCTGTCGAAGATGAGGCCATTACGGCTCGCCTTTAGGTGTCCTCCTCTGGATAGCATCATTTAAAGAACACGGGTCAGGCCAACGTAAACAAAAATGGAAAAAAACCGGTCAGCACAACGTAAAAAAAAATCAGAGGAGCATGCCGAAGATGAGGCCATTACGGCTCGCCTTTAGGTGTCCTCCTCTGGATAGCGTCGTTTAAAGAACAAGGGTCAGAACAACGTAAAAAAAAAAGCGGTCAGCACAACGTAAAAAAGAACTGAAAAAAAACCGGTCAACACAACGAAAAAAAAATCGGAGGAGCCTGCCGAAGATGAGGCCATTAAGTATCGCCTTTAGGTGTCCTCCTCTAGATAGCGTCATTTAAAGAACAAGGGTCAGCATAACGTAAAAAAAAACACCGGCCAGCACAACCTAAAAAAATGGAAAAAAACTGGTTAGCACAACGTAAAAAAAACTGGAAAAAAACCGGTAAGCACAATGTAAAAAAGAAAATCGGAGGATCCTGCCGAAGATGAGGCTATTACGGCTCCCCTTTAGGTGTCCTCCTATGGATAGTGTCATTTAAAGAACAAGAGTCAGCACAACGTAAAAAAAAACTGGAAAAAAAACCGGTCAGCACAACGAAAAAAATCGAAGGAGCCTGCCGAAGATGAGGCCTTTACGGCTCGCCTTTAGTCCTCCTCTGGATAGCGTCATTTAAAGAACAAGGGTCAGCACAACGAAAAAGAAATAAAAAACTAGAAAAAAACCAGGAAGCACAACAACAAAAAAATCGGAGGAGCCTGCCGAAGATGAGGCCATTATGGCTCGCTAATAGGTGTCCTCCTCTAGATAGCGTCATTTAAAGAACAAGGGTCAGCACAATGTAAAAAAAAAAAATACCGGTCATCACAACGAAAAAAAATCGGAGGAGCCTGCCGAAGATGAGGCCATTACAGGTCGCCTTTAAGTGTGCTCCTCTGGATAGCGTCATTTAAAGAACAAGGTTCAGCACAACGTAAAAAAAATCAGAGGAGCATGCCGAAGATGAGGCCATTACGGCTCGCCTTTAGTTGTCCTCCTCTGGATGGCGTCATTTAAAGAACTAGGGTCAGCACACCGTAAAAAAAAACTGGTTAGCACAACCTAAAAAAATAGAAAGAAACCGGTCAGCACAACGTAAAAAAAAAAAGAAAAAAACTGAAAAAACCGGTCAGCACAATGCAAAAAAAATCAGAGGAGCCTGCCGAAGATGAGGTCATTACGGCTCGGCTTTAGGTGTCCTCCTCTGGATAGCGTCATTTAAAGAATAAGGGTCAGCACAACGTAAAAAAAACCACTAGTCAGCACAACCTAAAAAAATGGAAAAAAACCGGTCAGCACAACGTAAAAAAAAAAAGAAAAAAAACTGGAAAAAAAGCGGTCAGCAGAACGTAAAAAAAAAATCGGAGGAACCTGCCGAAGATGAGGCCATTACGGCTCCCCTTTAGGTGTCCTCCT
>NW_026264904.1:56592-57188 GCF_000817695.3 Arachis duranensis
CAGGACAATCTAAAAAAATGGAAAAAAAACCTGTCAACACAACGTAAAAAAAAATGATCAGCACAAACGTAATAAAAAAAATCGGGGGAGCCTACCGAAGATAAGGCCATTACGGCTCGCCTTTAGGTGTCCTCCTCTGGATGTCATTTAAAGAACAAGGGTCAGCAAAACGTAATAAAAAAATTAAAAAAAAATCGGTCAGCACAACGAAAAAAAAATCGAAGGAGCCTGCCGAAGATGAGGCCTTTACGGCTCGCCTTTAGTCTTCCTCTGGATAGCGTCATTTAAAGAACAAGGGTCAGCACAAAAAAAACTGGAAAAAAACCGGTCAGCACAACGAAAAAGAAAAAAAAACTGGAAAAAAATCGGGAAGCACAACAAAAAAAAATCGGCGGAGCCTGCCGAAGATGAGGCCATTACGGCTCGCTAATAGGTGTCCTCCTCTAGATAGCGTCATTTAAAGAACAAGGGTCAGCACAACGTAAAAAAAAAAGCCGGCCAGCACAACCTAAAAAAAATGGAAAAAAAAACTTGTCAGCACAACGTAAAAAAAAATCGGAGGAGCCTGTCGAAGATGAGGCCATTACGGCTCCCCT
>NW_026264904.1:59203-61301 GCF_000817695.3 Arachis duranensis
CCAGTACACTTGCTGGTTAGTTGTGCGAAGTTGTGTTTATGCCATGGTATTGAACACCAAGTTTTTGGATTCATTACCGGGGATTATTTGATTTGTGAAAAGTATTGATCACAATTTCGTGCACCAAGTTTTTGGCGCCGTTGCCGGGGATTGTTTGTGTATGGACAACTGACGGTTCATCTTGTTGCTTAGATTAGGTATTTTTCTTCAGAGTTCTTAAGAATGAGTTCTAGAGTTTCATGGTGATCTGTTGAAATCTGGCTGGCTGTGAAGCCATGTCTAATCTTATTGGACCGAGTTTTCAACTTATCACCACAAGAGCTTGTTGATTTCTATCAATCTTGCTATTGGAGCAATGATCTGCTAAGGCTTGGCTGGCCATTGGCCATGTCTAGTGTTTTGGACCGAAGCTTTCTTTGAGAGCTTGGCTGGCTGTGAAGCCATGTCTAATTCCTGGACCGGAGTCTTAGACTAGCATTGCAATGATTCCTGGAAATTCAAATTGAGAATTCTGAAACCTTTATTTTCTATTTTCACATAATTTTCGAAAAAAGCACAAAAAAATTTACAAAATCATAAAAACCAAAAAATTTTTTGTTTTTGTTTGAGTTTAGTGTCTAATCTTAAGTTTGGTGTCTTGCATGCCTTGTTTAGTTGATCTTGGTTCTATTTTCAAGTCAATAGTACAGGGGACTGAAGATTCAGAACATGCTGCAGAGGAAGTACACAGAAAAAGCTGGGCGTTCAAAACGCCCAGTGAAGAAGAACAGACTGGCGTTTAAACGCCAGCCAGGGTACCTGGTTGGGCGTTTAACGCCCAAAAAGGTAGCATTTTGAGCGTTAAACGCCAGAATGGATACCATTCTGGGCGTTTAACGCCAGGATGGCACAAGGGGGAGGATTTTGTTTTCAAATCAATTTTTTTTCAAGTTTTCAAAGTTTTTCAAAATCAAATCTTTTTCAAATCATATCTTTTCAATCAAATGTTTTCAAAATCAATTTCTTTCCTTTTCAAAAATACTTGCTATCAATTAATGATTTGATTCGACATTTCAAGTATGTTGCCTTTTCTGTTGAGAAAGGTTTAATGTTTGAATCATATCTTTTCTTGTTAGGCAAGTCATTAATTTTTAAAATCAAATCTTTTTTTTAAATGTTTTTCAAATCATATCTTCTCAATCACATCTTTTTAAAAGCATAACTTTTCAATCATATCTTTTTAATCACATCTTTTTCAAAATAGTTTTCAATCATATCTTTTTAATTTCTAATTTCAAAATCTTTTTCAAAAATCACTTGATTTCTTTTCCACTTTGAGTTTTCGAAAATTATCAATCAATTTTTCAAAATGTTTTCAAAATCTTTTTAATTAATTTTCGAAAATTCTCTTCCCCTCTTCCCACATCCTTCTATTTGTGGAGTACCACTCCTCCTCAATGCACAATTCGGACTCCATCTTTCATTGATAAGTTCGAATTTTCTACCTCTTTCTTTTATTTTTCTTTTCCTCTGACACCTCAAGGAATCTCTATACTGTGATATAGAGGATTCCATATTTTCTTGTTCTCTTCTCTTTCATATGAGCAGGAACAAAGACAAAGGCATTCTTGTTGAAGCTGACAGGACCTTGAAGCGAAAGCTAAGAGAAGCTAAGGCACAACTCTCTGTAGAGGACCTAACCGAATTCTTCAAAGAAGAAGAAGACATCGCAGCCGAAAACAACAACAATGCAAACAATGCAAGGAAGGTGCTGGGTGACTTTACTGCACCTACTCCCGACTTATATGGGAGAAGCATCTCTATCCCTGCCATTGGAGCAAACAACTTTGAGCTTAAGCCTCAATTAGTTTCTCTAATGCAACAGAATTGCAAGTTCCATGGAAACCCATTGGAAGATCCTCATCAGTTTTTAGCTGAATTCTTGCAAATCTGTGACACTGTCAAGACTAATGGGGTAGACCCTGAGGTCTATAGACTTATGCTATTCCCTTTTGCTGTAAGAGACAGAGCTAGAATATGGTTGGACTCACAACCTAAAGAAAGCCTGGACTCTTGGGAAAAGCTAGTCAATGCCTTCTTGGCAAAGTTCTTTCCACCT
>NW_026264904.1:66008-67184 GCF_000817695.3 Arachis duranensis
ATCAAAACCACTCAAAGTTTCATGACTGAAACAAGGTCCTCCATTAGAAACTTGGAGGCACAAGTGGGTCAGCTGAGTAAGAAAATTACTGAACTCCCTTCTTGTACTCTTCCAAGCAATATAGAAGAGAATCCAAAAGGAGAATGCAAGGCCATCAACATGACCTACATGGCCGAATTTGGAGAGGAGGAAGAGGCAGTGAACGCCACTGAGGAAAACCTCAATGGACGTCCACTAGCCTTCAATGTGTTCCCTAATGAGGAACCATGGGAATCTGAGGCTCAAAATGAGACCATAGAGATTCCATTGAACTTACTTCTGCCTTTCATGAGCTTTGATGAGTATTCTTCCTCTGAAGAGGATGAGTATGTCACTGAAGAGCAAGTTGCTAAATACCTTGGAGCAATCATGAAGCTAAATGACAAGTTATTTGGAAATGAGACTTGGGAGGATGAACCCCCTTTGCTCACCAAAGAACTGGATGACTTGTCTAGGCAGAAATTACCTCAAAAGAGACAAGACCCTGGGAAGTTTGCCATACCTTGTACCATAGGCACCATGACCTTCAAGAAGGCTCTGTGTGACTTAGGGTCAAGTGTAAACCTCATGCCTCTCTCAGTAATGGAGAAGCTAGGGATCTTTGAGGTACAAGCTGCAAAAATCTCACTAGAGATGGCAGACAACTCAAGAAAACAAGCTCATGGACTTGTAGAGAATGTTTTGGTTAAGATTGAAGACCATTACATCCCTACTGATTTCATAATCCTAGAGACTGGGAAATGCATGGATGAAACCATCATCCTTGGCAGACCTTTCCTAGCCACAGCAAAAGCTGTGATTGATGTTGATAGAGGTGAACTGATCATTCAAGTGAATGGAGAATCCTTTGTGTTTAAGGCTCAAGGATACCCCTCTGTCATCATGGAGAAGAAGCATGAAGAGCTTCTCTCAAATCAGAGTCAAACAGAGCCCCCACAGTCAAACTCTAAGTTTGGTGTTGGGAGGCCACAACCAAACTCTAAGTTTGGTGTTGAACCCCCACATTCAAACTCTAAGTTTGGTGTTGGGAGGTTCCAACATTGCTCTGAGTATCTGTGAGGCTCCATGAGAGCCCTCTGTCAAGCTACTGACATTAAAGAAGCGCTTGTTGGGAGGCAACCCAATGTTATATTTTAT
>NW_026264904.1:67295-67986 GCF_000817695.3 Arachis duranensis
CATTGAAAAAGCAAAAACAAAATGAAAAACAGGAAGAAAAATAGCACACCCTGGAGGAAGATGTTGCTGGCGTTCAAACGCCAGTAAGCCTAGCAGTTGGGCATTTAACGCCCAGTCCGGCACCATTCTGGGCGTTTAACGCCAGAAAGGGGCACCAGACTGGCGTTAAACGCCAGAAAAGGGCTAGAACCTGGCGTTAAACGCCAGGAATGGGCACCAGCCCGGCGTTTAACGCCAGCAATGGCTCAAAACGTGAATTTTGATGCCAATTGGTGCAGGGATGACTTTTCCTTGACACCACAGGATCTGTGGACCCCACAGGACCCCACTACCACTCTCTCTCTTCTTCCCCCATTCACCAATCACCTCAATACCTCTTCCCCAAAAACCCTTCACCTATCAAATCCCATCTTTCTCTTCACCACTCACATCCATCCTTCATAAAACCCCACCAACCTCACCCTTCAAATTCAAACCACTTTTCCTCCCAAACCCACCCATAATGGCCGAACCATCACCCCCCTCTCTCCTATATAAACCCTTCTTCAACCCTTCATTTTAAGTTTGGTGTGGTAAAAACGTTGCTTTTTCGTTTTTCCATAACCATTATGGCATCCAAGGCCGGAGAAACCTCTAGAAAGAGGAAAGAGAAGGCAAAAGCTTCCACCTCCGAGTCATGGGAGATGGATAG
>NW_026264904.1:68095-70283 GCF_000817695.3 Arachis duranensis
AACAAGTCGAAATCTTGATGGTTCAAGAGTTCTATGCCAATGCATGGATCACCAAGAACCATGACCAAAGTGTGAACCCGGATCCAAAGAATTATCTTACAATGGTTCGGGGGAAATACTTGGATTTTAGTCCGGAAAGTGTGAGGGTGGCGTTCAACTTGCCTATGATGCATGGAGATGAACATCCTTACACTAGAAGGGTCAACTTTGATCAAAGGTTGGACCAAGTCCTCACAGTCATATGTGAAGAGGGCGCACAATGGAAGAGAGACTCAAGAGGCAAGCCGGTTCAACTGAGAAGGCATGACCTCAAGCCCGTGGCTAGAGGATGGTTGGAGTTTATCCAACGCTCAATCATTCCCACTAGCAACCGGTCCGAAGTTACTCTAGACCGAGCCATCATGATCCATAGCATCATGATTGGAGAAGAAGTGGAAGTTCATGAGGTCATAGCTCAAGAGCTCTACAAGGTGGCGGATAAGTCCTCCGCCTTGGCAAGGTTAGCCTTTCCTCACCTCATTTGTCACCTCTGTTATTCAGTGGGAGTTGACATAGAGGGAGACATCACCATTGATGAGGATAAGCCCATTACCAAGAAAAGGATGGAGCACACAAGAGACCCCTCTCATCATGAGATCCCTGAGATACCTCAAGGGATGCACTTTCCTCCACAAGACTATTGGGAGCAACTAAACACCTCCCTTGGAGAATTGAGTTCCAACATGGGACAACTAAGGGTGGAGCATCAAGAACACTCCATCCTCCTCCATGAAATTAGAGAAGATCAAAGAATCATGAGAGAGGAGCAACAAAGGCAAGGAAGAGACATTGAGGAGCTCAAACACTCCATAGGACCTTCAAGAGGAAGGAAGAGCCGCCATCACTAAGGTGGACTCATTCCTTGATCTCCTTGTTCTTTATTCTTCTGTTTTTCGAATTTTCATGCTTATGTTTGTCCATGTTTGTGTCTTATGATCATTAGTGTCTTAGTGTCTATGCCTTAAAGTTATGAATGTCCTATGAATCCATCACCTCTCTTAAATAAAAATGTGCTTAATTGAAAAGGAGAAGGATTGCATGAATTTTGAATTTTATAACAGTTTGATTATCTTGATGTGGTGGCAATATTTTTGTTCTCTGAATGTATGCTTGAACAGTGCATATGTCTTTTGAATTTGTGGTTCATGAATGTTGGCTCTTGAAAAAATGATGAAAAAGGAGACATGTTACTGAGGATCTGAAAAATCATAAAAATGATTCTTGAAGCAAGAAAAAGCAGTGAATACAAAAAAAAAATTTCAAAAAAAAAGAGAGAAAAGAAAGAAAAAGAAAAAGAAAGAAAAAAAAAAGTTGTGATCCAAGGCAATAAGAGTGTGCTTAAGAACCCTGGACACCTCTAATTGAGGACTTTAGCAAAGCTGAGTCACAATCTGAAAAGGTTCACCCAATTATGTGTCTGTGGCATGTATGTATCCGGTGGTAATACTGGAAGACAGAGTGCTTTGGGCCACGGCCAAGACTCAATAAGTAACTGTGTTCAAGAATCATCATACTTAACTAGGAGAATCAATAACACTATCTAGATTCTGAGTTCCTAAAGAAGCCAATCATTCTGAGTTCCAAAGGATAAAGTGAGATGCCAAAACTATTCAGAGGCAAAAAGCAAAAAGCCCCGCTCATCTAGTTAATACTGATCTTCATAGATGTTTTTGGAGTTCATTGCATATTCTCTTCTTTTTATCTTATTTGACCTTAAGTTGCTTGGGGACAAGCAACAATTTAAGTTTGGTGTTGTGATGAGCGGATAATTTGTATGCTTTTTGGCATTGTTTTTAGTATGTTTTTAGTAGTTTTAGTTGAGTTCTTAGTATATTTTTATTAGTTTTTAGCTAAAATTCACTTTTCTGGACTTTACTATGATTTTGTGTGTTTTTTCTGTGATTTCAGGTATTTTCTGGCTGAAATCGAAGGTTCTGAGTAAAAATCTGATTCAGATACTCAAAAGGACTGCAGATGCTGTTGGATTCTGACCTCCCTGCATTCGAAGTGGATTTTCTGGAGCTACAGAAGCCCAATTGGCGCGCTCTCAACGGCGTTGGAAAGTAGACATCCTGGGCTTTCCAGCAATATATGATAGTCCATACTTTGCCCAAGATTTGATGGCCCAAACCGGCGTTCAAAGTCACCT
>NW_026264904.1:70848-71412 GCF_000817695.3 Arachis duranensis
CAACCACCTCCGTTCTACCTTCGATTGGGTGAATATCTCTTGGATTCCTGATACACGATGCATGGTTGATCGCCTGACAACCGAGTGCTCGCCTGAAAACGAGCCAGCCATTCCGTGAGATCAGAGTCTTCGTGGTATAGGCAAGAACTGATGGCGGCATTCAAGAGAATCCGGAAGGTCTAACCTTGTCTGTGGTATTCTGAGTAGGATTCAATGATTGAATGACTGTGACGTGCTTCAAACTCCGAAAGGCGGGGCGTTAGTGACAGACGCAATAGAATCACTGGATTCTATTCCGCGCCTGACCGAGAACCGACAGATGGATAGCCTATGCTGTGACAGAGCATCAGGAACGTATTTCCAATGAGAGGATGGGAGGTAGCTGCTGACAACAGTGAAACCCTACCCGAGCTTGCCATGGAAAGGAGTAAGAAGGATTGGATGAAGACAGTAGGAAAACCTCAACAAGGTTTCAACAACAATAATGGTGGAAGAAACAGGTTTAGCAATGGCAAGCCTTTCCCATCATCTTCTCAGCAACAGACAGAGAATTCTAAGCAGAAC
>NW_026264904.1:71491-74132 GCF_000817695.3 Arachis duranensis
ACTCAAAGTTTCATGACTGAAACAAGTTCCTCCATTAGGAATTTGGAGGCACAAGTGGGACAGCTGAGCAAGAAAGTTACTGAACTCCCTCCTAGTACTCTCCCAAGCAATACAGAAGAAAATCCAAAGGGAGAGTGCAAGGCCATCAACATGGCTGAATTTGGAGAGGAGGAAGAAGCAGTGAACGCCACTGAGGAAGACCTCAATGGGCGTGCACTGACCTCCATTAAGTTCCCCAATGAGGAACCATGGGAATCTGAGGCTCAAAATGAGACCATAGAGATTCCATTGGACTTACTTCTGCCATTCATGAGCTCTGATGAGTATTCTTCCTCTGAAGAGGATGAGTATGTCACTGAAGAGCAAGTTGCTAAATACCTTGGAGCAATCATGAAGCTAAATGACAAGTTGTTTGGAAATGAGACTTGGGAGAATGAACCTCCTTTGCTCACCAAAGAACTGGATGACTTGTCTAGGCAGAAATTACATCAAAAGAGACAAGATCCTGGGAAGTTTTCCATACCTTGTACCATAGGCACCATGACCTTCAAGAAGGCTCTGTATGACTTAGGGTCAAGTGTAAACCTCATGCCTCTCTCTGTAATGGAGAAGCTAGGGATCTTTGAGGTGCAAGCTGCAAGAATCTCATTAGAGATGGCAGACAACTCAAGAAAACAAGCTCATGGACTTGTAGAGGATGTTCTGGTAAAAGTTGAAAACCATTACATCCCTACTGATTTCATAGTCCTAGAGACTGGGAAGTGCATGGATGAAAACATCATCCTTGGCAGACCCTTCCTAGCCACAGTAAAGGCTGTAATTGATGTTGATAGAGGTGAACTGATCATTCAAGTGAATGAAGAATCCTTTGTGTTTAAGGCTCAAGAATATCCCTTTGTCACCATGGAGAAGAAGCATGAAGAGCTTCTCTCAATTCAGAGTCAAGCAGAGCCCCCACAGTCAAACTCTAAGTTTGGTGTTGGGAGGCCACAACCAAACTCTAAGTTTGGTGTTGAACCCCCACATTCAAACTCTAAGTTTGGTGTTGGGAGGTTCCAACATTGCTCTGAGTATCCGTGAGGCTCATTGAGAGCCCTCTGTCAAGCTACTGACATTAAAGAAGCGCTTGTTGGGAGGCAACCCAATGTTATATTTTATCTATTTTCCTTTTGTTATTTTATGTTTTTTGTAGGTTGATGATCATAAGAAGTCACAAAATCAATTGAAAAAGCAAAAACAGAATGAAAAACAGGAAGAAAAACAGCACACCCTGGAGGAAGATGTTGCTAGCATTTAAACGCCAGTGAGGTTAGCAGTTGGGCGTTTAACGCCCAGTCTGGCACCATTCTGGGCGTTTAACGCCAGAAAGGGGCACCAGACTGGCGTTAAACGCCAGAAAAGGGCAAGAACCTGGCGTTAAACGCCAGGAATGGGCACCAGCCCGGCGTTTAACGCCAGAAATGGCTCAAAACGTGATTTTGATTGCCATTTGGTGCAGGGATGACTTTTCCTTAACACCACAGGATCTGTGGACCCCACAGGATACCCACCAACCCCACCACTCTCTCTCTTCTTCACCCATTCACCAATCACCTCAATACCTCTTCCCCAAAAACCTCTCACCTATCAAATCCCATCTTTCTCTTCACCAATCACATCCATCCTTCATAAAACCCCACCTACCTCACCATTCAAATTGAAACCACTTTCCCTCCCAAACCCACCCATAATGGCCGAACCCCATCTCCCCCCTCTCCTATATAAACCCTTCTTCACTCCTCCATTTTCACACAACCTTAACACCACTTCTCCCCCTCTTTGGCCGAACACAAAACCTCCTCCATTTCCTCCATTTTCTTCTTCTTCTACTCTCTTCTTTCTTCTTTTGCTCGAGGACGAGCAAACATTTTAAGTTTGGTGTGGTAAAAGCATTGCTTTTTATTTTTCCATAACCATTTATGGCATCCAAGGCCGGAGAAACCTCTAGAAAGAGGAAAGGGAAGGCAAAAGCTTCCACCTCCGAGTCATGGGAGATGGATAGATTCATCTCAAGGGTGCATCAAGACCACTTCTATGAAGTTATGGCCTTGAAGAAGGTGATCCCCGAAGTCCCATTTTCACTCAAAAAGGGCGAATATCCGGAGATCCGCCATGAGATCCGAAGAAGAGGTTGGGAAGTGCTTACCAACCCCATTCAACAAGTCGGAATCTTGATGGTTCAAGAGTTCTATGCCAATGCATGGATCACCAAGAACCATGATCAAAGTGTGAACCCGGATCCAAAGAATTATCTTACTACACTCAATGGAAGAGAGATTCAAGAGGGAAGCCGGTTCAACTGAGAAGGCATGACCTCAAGCCCGTGGCTAGAGGATAGTTGGAGTCTATCCAACGCTCAATCATTCCCACAAGCAACCGGTCCGAAGTTACTATAGACTGGGCTATCATGATTCATAGTATCATGATTGGAGAAGAAATAGAAGTTCATGAGGTTATATCCCAAGAACTCTACAAGGTGGCGGACAAGTCCTCTACCTTGGCAAGGTTAGCCTTTCCTCACCTCATCTGTCACCTCTGTTATTCAGTTGGAGTTGACATAGAGGGAGACATCCCCATTGATGAGGACAAGCCCATCACTAAG
>NW_026264904.1:74354-74773 GCF_000817695.3 Arachis duranensis
AAGATCAAAGAATCATGAGAGAGGAGCAACAAAGACAAGGAAGAGACATTGAGGAGCTCAAGCACTCCATAGGACCTTCAAGAGGAAGAACAAGCCGCCATCACTAAGGTGGACCCGTTCTTTGATTTCCTTGTTCTTTATTCTTCTGTTTTTCGAATTTTATGCTTATGTTTATCTATGTTTGTGTCTTGTGATCATTAGTGTCTATGCCTTAAAGTTATGAATGTCCTATGAATCCATCACCTTTCTTAAATAAATAATGTTCTTAATTGAAAAGAAAAGAATTGCATGAATTTTGAATTTTATAACAGTTTAATTATTTTGATGTGGTGGCAACACTTTTGTTCTCTGAATGTATGCTTAAACAGTGCATAAATCTTTTGAATTTGTTGTTCATGAATGTTGGCTCTTGAAAGAAT
>NW_026264904.1:74792-75140 GCF_000817695.3 Arachis duranensis
TTCATGAATATTGGCTCTTGAAAGAATGATGAAAAAGGAGACATGTTACTGAGGATCTGAAAAATCATAAAAATGATTCTTGAAGCAAGAAAAAGCAGTGAATACAAAAAAAAGAGAAGAGAAGCAAGCGAAAAAAAACCAAAAAAACCGAAAAAAAAGAAAAAGAAAGAAAAAGAAAGAAATAAAGTTGTGATCCAAGGCAATAAGAGTGTGCTTAAGAACCCTGGACACCTCTAATTGGGGACTTTAGCAAAGCTGAGTCACAATCTGAAAAGGTTCACCCAATTATGTGTCTGTGGCATGTATGTATCCGGTGGTAATACTGGAAGACAGAGTGCTTTGGGCCAC
>NW_026264904.1:76720-93294 GCF_000817695.3 Arachis duranensis
CTCACGTAAGGTATTACTTGGACGACCCAGTGCACTTGCTGGTTAGTTGTGCGAAGTTGTGTTTATGCCATGGTATTGAGCACCAAGTTTTTGGGGTTAATGACCGGGGATTATGAGAGTTGTGAAAAGTATTGTTCACAATTTCGCGCACCAGTCCTCCTATGGATAGTGTCATTTAAAGAACAAGGGTCAGCACAACGTAAAAAAAAAACTGGAAAAAAACCGGTCAGCACAACGAAAAAAAATCGAAGGAGCCTGCCGAAGATGAGGCAATTACGGCTCGCCTTTAGTCCTCCTCTGGATAGCGTCATTTAAAGAACAAGGGTCAGCACAACGAAAAAGAAAAAAAAACTAGAAAAAAAACCGGGAAGCACAACAAAAAAAAAAAATCGGAGGAGCCTGCCGAAGATGAGGCCATTACGGCTCGCTAATAGGTGTCCTCCTCTAGATAGCGTCATTTAAAGAACAAGGGTCAGCACAACGTAAAAAAAAAAGCCGGCCAGCACAACCTAAAAAAAATGGAAAAAAAAACTTGTCAGCACAACGTAAAAAAAAATCGGAGGAGCCTGTCGAAGATGAGGCCATTACGGCTCCCCTGCCATTACGGCTCGCCTTTAGGTGTCCTCCTCTGGATGGCATCATTTAAAGAACTAGGGTCAGCACAACATAAAAAAAAACTGGTTAGCACAACCTAAAAAAATGGAAAAAAACCGGTCAGCACAACGTAAAAAAAAACTGAAAAAAAACCGGTCAGCACAGTGCAAGAAAAATCAGAGAAGCCTGCCGAAGATGAGGCCATTACGGCTCGCCTTTAGGTGTCCTCCTCTGGATAGCGTCATTTAAAGAACAAGGGTCAGCACAACGTCAAAAAAAAAATCCGGCCAGCAGAACCTAAAAAAAATGGAAAAAAACTGGTCAGCACAACGTAAAAAAAATGGAAAAAAAACTTGTCAGCACAACGTAAAAAAAATCGGAGGAGCCTGTCGAAGATGAGGCCATTACGGCTCGCCTTTAGGTGTCTTCCTCTGGATAGCGTCATTTAAAGAACAGGGGTCAGCACAACGTAAACAAAAATGGAAAAAAACCGGTCAGCACAACCTAAAAAAAAAATTGGAGGAGCATGCCGAAGATGAGGCCATTACGGCTCGCCTTTAGGTGTCCTCCTCTGGATAGCGTCATTTAAAGAACAAGGGTCAGCACAACGTAAAAAAAAACCGGTCAGCACAACGTAAAAAAACGGAAAAAAAACCGGTTAGCACAACGAAAAAAAATCGGAGGAGCCTTCCGAAGATGAGGCCATTAAGGGTCGCCTTTAGGTGTCCTCCTCTAGATAGCGTCATTTAAAGAACAAGGGTCAGCATAACGTAAAAAAAAAAAAACCGGTCAGCACAACCTAAAAAAATGGAAAAAAAACCGGTTAGCACAACGTAAAAATAAACTGGAAAAAAACCGGTCAGCACAATGTAAAAAAGAAAACCGGAGGATCCTGCCGAAGATGAGGGCATTACGGCTCCCCTTTAGGTGTCCTCCTATGGATAGTGTCATTTAAAGAACAAGGGTCAGCACAACGTAAAAAAAAACAGGAAAAAAATCGGTCAGCACAACGAAAAAAAATCGAAGGAGCCTGCCGAAGATGAGGCCTTTACGGCTCGCCTTTAGTCCTCCTCTGGATAGCGTCATTTAAAGAACAAGGGTTAGCACAAAAAAATGAAAAAAAATGGTCAGCACAATGACAAAAAAAACTAGAAAAAAACCGGTCAGCACAACGAAAAAAAATCGGAGGAGCCTGCTGAAGATGAGGCCATTACGGCTCGCCTTTAGGTGTCCTCCTCTGGAAAGCGTCATTTAAAGAACAAATGCCAGCACAACGTAAAAAAAAAAAAACCGGTCAGCACAACCTAAAAAAATGAAAAAAAAAACCGGTTAGCACAACGTGAAAAAAAACGGTCAGCACAACCAAAAAAATGGAAAAAATCGGTCAGCACAGTGTAAAATAAAACCGGTCAGCATAACGTAAAAAAATGGAAAGTAACTGGAAAAAAACCGGTCAACACAACGTAAAAAAAAACTGGGAAAAAAACCGGTCAGCACAACGTAAAAAAAAACCGGTCAACACAACGTAAAAAAAGGAAAAAAAACCGGTCAGCACAACGTAAAAAAAAATCGGAGGAGCCTACCAAAGATGAGGCCATTACGGCTCGCCTTTAGGTGTCCTCCTCTGGATAGCGTTGTTTAAAGAATAAGGGTCAGCACAACGTAAAAAAAAACTGGAAAAAAACCGGTCAGCACAATGTAAAAAAAACTCGTAGGAGCATGCCAAAGATGAGGCCATTACGGCTCGCCTTTAGGTGTCCTCCTCTGGATAGCGTCATTTAAAGAACAAGGGTCAGCACAACGTAAAAAAAAAACCATTCAGCACAACCTAAAAAAATGGAAAAAAACCGGTCAGCACAACGTAAAAAAATTGGAGGAGCCTGCCGAAGATGAGGCCATTACAGCTCGCCTTTAGGTGTCCTCCTCTAGATAGCATCATTTAAAGAACAAGGGTCAGCACAACGTAAAAAAAAACCGGTCAGCACAACCTAAAAAAATGGAAAAAACCGGTCAGCACAACGTAAAAAAAATACCGGTCAGCACAACGTAAAAAAAAGGAAAAAAACGGTCAGCAAAACGTTAAAAAAAATCGGACGAGCCTACCGAAGATGAGGCCATTACGGCTCGCCTTTACGTGTCCTCCTCTGGATAGCATCATTTAAAGAACAAGGGTGAGCACAAAGTAAAAAAAAAGGGCGAAAAAACTGGTCAGCACAACGTAAATAATAAAATCAGAGGAGCATGACGAAAATGAGGCAATTACGGCTCTCCTTTAGGTATCCTCCTCTGGATAGCGTCATTTAAAGAACAAGGGTCAGCACAACGTAAAAAAAAAACCGGTTAGCACTACCTAACAAAAATAAAAAAAAACAGTCAGCCCAACGTAAAAAAAATGGTCAGCACAACCAAAAAAAATGGAAAAAAACCGGTCAGCACAACGTAAAAAAAACCGGTCAGCACAGCGTAAAAAAAATAAGAGGAGCATGCCGAAGAGGAGGCCGTTACGGCTCGCCTTTAAGTGTCCTCCTCTGGATAGCGTCATTTAAAGAACAAGGGTCAGCACAAAAAAGAACACCGGTCAGGACAACGTAAAAAAAACTGGAAAAAAAA
Source organism: Arachis duranensis (assembly GCF_000817695.3). NCBI lineage: Eukaryota > Viridiplantae > Streptophyta > Magnoliopsida > Fabales > Fabaceae > Arachis > Arachis duranensis. Next base: position 79,925 of record NW_026264904.1, read on the forward strand.
TCGGTCAGCACAACATAAAAAAAATCGGAGGAGCCTGTCGAAAATGAGGCCATTACGGCTCGCCTTTAGGTGTTCTCCTCTGGATAGCGTCATTTAAAGAACAAGGGTCAGCACAACGTAAAAAAAAATTGGAAAAAAAACCGGTCAGCACAGCGAAAAAAAAAATCTGAGGAGCCTGCCGATGATGAGGCCATTACGGCTCGCCTTTAGGTGTCCTCCTCTGGATAGCGTCATCTAAAGAACAACGGTTAGCACAAAAAAAACAGGTCAGGACAACGTAAAAAAAAACTGGAAAAAAAATCGGTCAGCACAATGTAAAAAAAATCGGAGGAGCCTGTCGAAGATGAGGCCATTACGGCTCGCCTTTAGGTGTCCTCCTCTGGATAGCGTCATTTAAAGAACAAGGGTCAGCACAACGTAAAAAAAAGAAAAAAAATGGTCAGCATAACCTAAAAAAATGGAAAAAAAAACCGTTCAGCACAACGTAAAAATAAAAGACTTGAAAAAAACCGGTCAGCACAACGTAAAAGAAAATGGAAAAAAACCGGTCAGCTCAACATAAAAAAAAAATCGGAGGAGCCTGCCGAAGATGAGGCCATTACGACTTGCCTTTAGGTGTCCTCCTCTGGATAGGGTCATTTAAAGAACAAGGTTCAGCACAACGTAAAAAAAAACCGGTCAGCACAACCTAAAAAATTGGAAAAAACCGGTCAGCACAATGTAAAAAAAAACCGGTGAGCACAACATAAAAAATGGAAAAAACCGGTCGACACAACGTAAAAAAAATGGAAAAAAATCGGTTAGCACATCGTAAAAAAAATACCGGTCAGCACAACGTAAAAAAAAGGAAAAAAACGGTCAGCACAACGTTAAAAATAAATCGAAGGAGCCTACCGAAGATGAGGCCATTACGGCTCACCTTTACGTGTCCTCCTCTGGATAGTGTCATTTAAAGAACAAGGGTGAGCACAAAGTAAAAAAAAAGGGGAAAAAACTGGTCAGCACAATGTAAATAATAAAATCAGAGGAGCATGACGAAGATGAGGCCATTACGGCTCGCCTTTAGGTATCCTCCTCTGGATAGTGTCATTTAAAGAACAAGGGTCAGCACAACGTAAAAAGAAAAAAACCGGTCAACACAACCTAACAAAAATAAAAAAAACAGTAACCTCAACGTAAAAAAAAATGGTCAGCACAACCAAGAAAAATGGAAAAAAATCGGTCAGCACAACGTAAAAAAAACGGTTAGCACAGCGTAAAAAAAATAGGAGGAGCATGCCGAAGAGGAGGCCGTTACGGCTCGCCTTTAAGTGTCCTCCTCTGGATAGCGCCATTTAATGAACAAGGGTCAGCATAAAAAAAAAAACCGGTCCTTAAAGAACAAGGGTCATCACAACGTAAAAAAAATGAAAAAAAAGCTGGAAAAAAATCCAGAAAAAAAAACCGGAGGAGTCTACGAAGATGAGGCCATTACGGCTCGCCTTTAGGTGTTCTCCTCTGGATAGCGTCATTTAAAGAACAAGGGTCAGCACAACGTAAAAAAAAGAAAAAAAATGATCAGCATAACCTAAAAAAATAAAAAAAACGGTCAGCACAACGTAAAAATAAAAAACTGGAAAAAAAAACCGGTCAGCACAACGTAAAAGAAAATGGAAAAAAAACCGGCCAGCTCAACGTAAAAAAAAGGAAAAAAACCGGTCAGCACAACCTAAAAAAAAATCGGAGGAGGCTGCCGAAGATGAGGCCATTAAGGCTCGCCTTTAGGTGTCCTCCTCTGGATAGCGTCATTTAAAGAACAATGGTCAGCACAACGTAAAAAAAAATCCAGTCAGCACAACCTAAAAAATTGGAAAAAAACCGGTCAGCACAACGTAAAAAAAAATCGATCAGCACAACTTAGAAAAAAAATCGGAGGGGCCTGTCGAAGATGAGGCCATTGCGGCTCGCCTTTAGGTGTCCTCCTCTGGATAGCGTCATTTAAAGAACAAGGGTCAGCACAACGTAAAAAAAAACCAGTCAGCACAACCTAAAAAAAAGGAAAAAAATCGGTCAGCACAACGTAAAAAAAAATCGATCAGCACAACGTAGAAAAAAAATCTAAGGAGCCTGTCGAAGATGAGGCCATTACGGCTCGCCTTTAGGTGCCTCCTCTGGATAGCGTCATTTAAAGAACAAGGTTCAGCACAACGTAAAAAAAAAAAAACCGGTCAGCACAAGCTAAAAAAATGGAAAAAAACCGGTCAACACAACGTAAAAAAAACTGGTCAGCACAACGTAAAAAAAGGGAAAAAACCGGTCAACACAACATAAAAAAAATATTGGAAAAAAAACCGGTCAGCACAACGTTAAAAAAAAATCGGAGGATCCTACGGAAGATGATGCCATTACGGCTCGCCTTTACGTGTCCTCCTCTGGATAGCGTCATTTAAAGAACAAGAGTGAGCACAAAGTAAAAAAAATGGAAAAAAACTGGTCAGCACAACGTAAAAAAAAAAATCGGAGGAGCATGCCGAAGATGAGGCCATTACGGCTCGCCTTTAGGTATCCTCCTCTGGATAGCGTCATTTAGAGGACAAGGGTCAGCACAACGTGAAAAAAAAATGGTCAACACAACTTAAAAAAAAGGAAAAAAACCGGTCAGCACAACGTTAAAAATGAAAAAAAAACCGGTCAACACAACGTAAAAAAAATCAGAGGAGCCTGCCGAAGATGAGGCCATTACGGCTCGCCTTTAGGTGTACTCCTCTAGATAGCGTCATTTAAAGAATAAGGGTCAGGACAACGCAAAAAAAAAAGCCGGTCAGCACAACCTAAAAAAATGGAAAAAACCGGTCAGCACAACGAAAAAAACCGGTCAGTACAACGAAAAAAACCGGTCAGCACAACGTATAAAAAAAATTGGAGGAGCCTACCGAAGATGAGGCCATTACGGCTCGCCTTTAGGTGTCCTCCTCTGGATGTCATTTAAAGAACAAGGGTCAGCACAACGTAAAAAAAAATGGTCAGCACAACGTAAAAAGAAATGGAAACAAAACTGGTCAGCACAACGAAAAAAAAATCGGAAAAGCCTGCCGAAGATGAGGCCATTACGGCTCGCCTTTAGGTGTCCTCCTCTGGATAGCGTCATTCAAAGAACAAGGGTCAGCACAACGTAAAAAAAAAACCAGTCAGCACAACCTAAAAAAATGAAAAAAATCGGTCAGCACAACGTAAAAAAAAATGATCAGCACAACGTAGAAAAAAAATCGGAGGAGCCTGTCGAAGATGAGGCCATTACGGCTCGCCTCTTGGTGTCCTCCTCTGGATTGAATCATTTAAAGAACAAGGGTCAGCACAACGTAAAAAAAAAGAAAAAAAAGGGTAAGGACAACCTAAAAAAATGGAAAAAAACCGGTCAGCACAACGTAAAAAAAAACTAAAAAAAAAAACCGGTCAGGACAACGTAAGAAAATGGAAAAAACTGGTCAGCACAACGTAAAAAAAATCGGAGGAGCCTGCCGAGGATGAGGCCATTATGGCTCGCCTTTAGGTGTCTTCCTCTGGATAGCGTCATTTAAAGAACAAGGTTGAGCACAACGTAAAAAAAAAAAACCGGTCAGCCCAACCTAAAAAATGGAAAAAAAACCGGTCAACACAACGTAAAAAAAACCGGTCAGCACAACATAACAAAATGGAAAAAACCGGTCAACACAACGTAAAAAAAACTGGAAAAAAAACCTGTCATCGCAACGTAATAAAAACTGGTCAGCACAACGTAAAAAAAAAAGGAAAAAAACCGGTCAGCAAAACGTTAAAAAAAATCGGAGGAGCCTACCGAAGATGAGGCCATTACGGCTCGCCTTTACGTGTCTTCCTCTGGATAGCGTCATTTAAAGAACAAGGGTGAGCACAAAGTAAAAAAAAATGGAAAAAAACTGGTCAGCACAACGTAAAAAAAAAATCGGAGGAGCATGCCGAAGTTGAGGCCATTACGGCTCGCCTTTAGGTATCCTCCTCTGGATAGCGTCATTTAAAGAACAAGGGTCAGCACAACGTAAAAAAAAAAAGCGGGTCAGCACAACGTAAAAAAAATGGAAAAAAACTGGTCAGCACAACGTAAAAAAATTCGGAGGAGCCTGCTGAAGATGAGGCAATTACGGCTCGCCTTTAGGTGTCCTCCTCTGAATAGCGTTATTTAAAGAACAAGGTTCAGCACAACGTAAACAGAAAAAAACCTGTCAGCACAAGCTAAAAAAATGGAAAAAAAACCGGTCAACACAACGTAAAAAAAAAGGTCAGCACAACTTAAAAAAATGGAAAAAACCGGTCAACACAACGTAAAAAAGAATGGAAAAAAAACCGGTCAGCACAACGTTAAAAAAAAATCGGAGGATCCTACCGAAGATGATGCCATTACGGCTCGCCGTTACGTGTCCTCCTCTGGATAGCGTCATTTAAAGAACAAGGGTGAGCACAAAGGAAAAAAAATGGAAAAAAACTGGTCAGCACAACGTAAAAAAAAAATCGGAGGAGCATGCCAAAGATGAAGCCATTACGGCTCGCCTTTAGGTTCCATTTCTGGATAGCGTCATTTAAAGAACAAGGGTCAGCACAACGTAAAAAAAACCGGTCAACACAACCTAAAAAAATGGAAAAAAAACTGGTCACCACAACATAAAAAATGGAAAAAAACCGGTCAACACAACGTAAAAAAAAATCAGAGGACCCTGCCAAATATGAGGCCATTACGGCTCGCCTTTAGGTGTCCTCCTCTGGATAGCGTCATTTAAAGAACAAGGGTCAGGACAACGTTAAAAAAAAAAAGCCGGTCAGCACAACCTAAAAAAATGGAAAAAAACCGGTCAGCACAACGAAAAAAAACCGGTCAGCACAACGTATAAAAAAAATTGGACGAGCCTACCGAAGATGAGGCCATTATGACTCGCCTTTAGGTGTCCTCCTCTGGATGTCATAAAGAACAAGGGTCAGCACAACGTAAAAAAAAACGGTCAGCACAATGTAAAAGGAAATGGAAACAAAACTGGTCAGCACAACGAAAAAAAATCGGAGAAGCCTGCCGAAGATGAGGCCATTACGGCTCGCCTTTAGGTGTCCTTGATGATTGGATTTTTGACGGTTTAGAATTTTCCAAATGAAATCTCGTTGTACAGTATAGTTTCTAAACCAAACAATAATTCTTTCATACAAAAAGTTGTTTGTCACTAGAACAAATCCCTAAAATTTATAAACCGAAGTATTGAACCTCGGGTCGTTCTCCCTAGGAATTACAATAAAGTGTCTTGTTATTGGTTATGAATTATTTTGGGGTTTTGATAAGAGGCCTGAAAGATAAATGGCAAGAAAAATAAAGTAACAACTAACCAAGCTCTTGGCAAGGTATGAGAACTAGAAGTCCTATCCTAGTTACCTTTCTCAATTGTGATGAGAATTGCTCATTGCTCCCACTTAGTTAACCTCTAACCATGGAGGGAAGTCAAGTGGATGAATCAATTTGATTCCTCAATTCCTAATCAACTCCTAAAGGAATGACTAGCTTTAGAGACATTCAAATTAATTAGCAACTTCTAATTATCAATCAACAAAGGAATAAGATAATTCAAGAGTCACTAATTACTCTACCTAGGCCAAGAGGAACAAAATCTACAATAGAACTCAACCAAGCATTTCATCAAACACTTGGAAGGCACAAAAGGAAAGCATAGTAAATCGACAACAAGAATGAAATCTAACAACAATTATTACAAAGAATTGACAATAACAATCAAGGAAATCACAATTATCATGAATTACCTCAAATTGCATTATTGAAAGAAAACAAAGGAACAACAATCCATCCAAAACAAAATGAAGAATTACAATTATTAAAGTTCATAACTAGAAAGAGGAAGAGGAGAAGATTAAAACTTGATGAGGGAAAAAGTGAATTGAAGCATGAATTAAACCTAGATCTAAGAGGAGAGATTAACCTAATCCTAATCCTAGAGAGAAGTGAGAGATTCTCTCTCTAAACTAATCCTAATTATGCTATATGATAGAATGATGATGATGCCTTCCCCTCAATCCTTGATCCTTTTATTCCTTTCTATCAGCAATTGGCGCCAAAATGGGTTCAGAAACCCCCTCAAATCACCAGGCACGTGTTGCTTTAATGCAGTCATGTGCGGTCATCGACGCGTGCGCACACGGTACGCGTGCGCGTCCCTAGCCGATTCCGCAATGTACGCGCGAGCGCCTTGTGCGCGTGCGCGTGCATGGGCGAGATCAATTCTTTGGCTTTTATGCTTCTCTCCACTTGCATGCTTTCTTCCTTGCTCCCTTGATCCATGTCTAGCCTATTTCAACCTGAGATTACAAGCAAACACATCAAGGCATCTTATGGAATCAAGGATGAATTAAAATTATCAAATTAAAGGCTTAAAAAGCATGTTTTTACACTTAAGCACAAATACGGGAGAGATAACAAAACCATGCTAATTCATAGGTTAAATGTGAGAAAAGGTCATCAAAATACTCTAAATTCAATACAAGATAAACCCTAAAAATGGGGTTTATCAGTCCTCCTCTGGATAGCATCATTTAAAGAACAAGGGTCAGAACAACGTAAAAAAAACTGGAAAAAACCGATCAGTAGAACGAAAAAAAAATCGGAGGAGGCTGCCGAAGATGAGGCCATTAAGGCTCGCCTTTAGGTGTCCTCTTCTGGATAGCGTCATTTAAAGAACAAGGGTCAGCACAACGTAAAAAAAAAAACCAGTTAGCACAACCTAAAAAAATGGAAAAAAACCGGCCAGCACAACGTAAAAAAAAACGATCAGCACAACGTAGAAAAAAATCGGAGGAGCCTGTCGAAGATGAGGCCATACCTTTAGGTGTCCTCCTCTGGATAGCGTCATTTAAAGAACAAGGGTCAGCAAAACGTAAAAAAAAAAACCAGTCAGCACAACCTAAAAAAATGGAAAAAAACCGGTCAGCACAACGTAAAAAAAAAACTGATCAGCACAACGTAGAAAAAAATCGGGGGAGCCTGTCGAAGATGAGGCCATTACGGCTCGCCTTTAGGTGTCCTCCTCTAGATAGCGTCATTTAAAGAACAAGGGTCACCACAACGTAAAAAAAAGGAAAAAAAACGGTCAGGACAACCTAAAAAAAAGGAAAAAAAACCGGTCAGCACAACGTAAAAAAAAATGAAAAAAAAACCGGCCAGCACAACGTAAAAAAAATGGAAAAAAAATTGGTCAGCACAACGTAAAAAAAAAATCGGAGGAGCCTGCCGAAGATGAGGCCATTACGGCTCGCCTTTATGTGTCATCCTATGGATAGCGTCATTTAAAGAACAAGGTTCAGCACAACGTAAAAAAAAAACCGGTCAGCAAAACCTAAAAAATAGAAAAAAAATCGGTCAACACAACGTAAAAAAAAACCGGTCAGCAAAACATAAAAAAATGAAAAAAACCGGTCAACACAACGTAAAAAAAAATCGGAGGAGCCTACCAAAGATAAGGCCATTACGGCTCGTCTTTACGTGTCCTCCTCTGGATAGCGTCATCTAAAGAACAAGGGTCAACACAACCTAAAAAAATGAAAAAAAACCAGTCAGCACAACATAAAAAAAAATCTGAGGAGCCTGCCGAAGATGAGGCCATTACGGCTCACCTTTAAATGTCCTCCTCTGGATATCGTCATTTAAAGAACATGGGTCAGCACAACGTAAAAAAAAAACCAGTCACCACAACCAAAAAAAAAAGAAAAAAACTGGTAAGCACAACGTAAAAAAAATGAAAAAAAACCGGTCAACACAACGTAAAAAAAATTCGGAGGAGCCTGCCGAAGATGAGGCCATTACGGCTCGCCTTTAGGTGTCCTCCTCTGGATAGCATCATTTAAAGAACAAGGGTCAGCACAACGTATAAAAAAATGAAAAAAACCGATCAGCACAACGTAAAAAAAAATCGGAGGAGCCTACCGATGACGAGGCCGTTACTGCTTGCCTTTAGGTGTCCTCCTCTGGATGCCACTTAAAGAACAAGGGTCAGCATAATGTAAAAAAAAATTGGAAAAAAAAATCGGTCAGCACAATGAAAAAAAAATCGAAGGAGCCTGCCGAAGATGAGGCCATTACGGCTCGCCTTTAGGTGTCCTCCTCTGGATGCCATTTTTAGAACAAGGTTTAGCATAACGTAAAAAAAAATTGGAAAAAAAACCGGTCAGCACAACGAAAAAGAAAAAAATAGAAAGAGCCTGCCGAAGATGAGGCCATTACGGCTCGCCTTTAGGTGTGCTCCTCTGGATAGCGTCATTTAAAGAACAACGGTTAGTAAAACGTAAAAAAACCGGTTAGCATAACCTAAAAAAATGGAAAACAACCTGTCAGCACAACGTAAAAAAATGGAAAAAAATCGGTCAGCACAACGTAAAAAAAATTGGAGGAGCTTGCCGAAGATGAGGCCATTACGGCTCGCCTTTAGATGTCCTGCTCTGGATAGCGTCATTTAAAGAACAAGGGTCAGCACAACGTAAAAACAAATCGGTCAGCACAACCTAAAAAAATGGAAAAAAACCGGTCAGCACAACGTAAAAATAAATGGTCAGCACAACCTTTAAAAAAAATTGAAAAAAACCAATCAGCACAACGTAATAAAAAAAATCGGAGGAACCTACCGAAGATGAGGCCCTTACGGCTCGCCTTTAGGTGTCCTCCTCTGGATGTCATTTAAAGAACAAGGGTCAGGACAACGTAAAAAAAAAATGTCGGTCAGCACAACCTATAAAAGAAATAGAAAAAAACCGATCAGCACAACCTAAAAAAAATTAGAGGAGCCTACCGAAGATGAGACCATTACGGCTCGCCTTTAGGTGTCCTCCTCTGGATGTCATTTAAAGAACAAGGGTCTGCATAACGTAAAAAAAAAAAATCGGTCAGCACAACGTAAAAAAAATGGAAACAAAACTGGTCAGCAGAACGAAAAAAATATCGGAGAAGCCTGCCGAAGATGAGGCCATTACGGCTCGCCTTTAGGTGTCCTCCTCTGGATAGCATCATTTAAAGAACAAGGGTCAGCACAACGTAAAAAAAACTGGAAAAAAAACCGGTCAGCACAAAGAAAAAAATCGGAGAAGGCTGCCGAAGATGAGGCCATTACGGCTCGCCTTTAGGTGTCCTCCTCTGAATAGCATCATTTAAAGAACCAGGATCAGTACAAAAAAAAACCGATCAGCACAACCTAAAAAAATGAAAAAAAAACAGTCAGCACAACGTAAAAAAAACTAAAAAAAAACCGGTCAGCACAACGTAAAAAAATCAGAGGAGCCTACCGAAGATGAGGCCATTACGGCTCGCCTTTCGTTGTCCTCCTCTGGATAGCGTCATTTAAAGAACAAGGATCAGCACAAAAAAAACCGATCAGCACAACCTAAAAAAATGAAAAAAAAACCAGTCAGCACAACGTAAAAAAAACTGAAAAAAAACCGGTCAACACAACGTAAAAAAAATTTGGAGGAGCCTGCCAAAGATGAGGCCATTACGGCTCGCCTTTAGGTGTCCTCCTCTGGATAGCATCATTTAAAGAACAAGGGTCAGCACAACATAAAAAAAAATGGTCAGCACAACCAAAAAAAATGGAAAAAAACCGGCCAGCACAACGTAAAAAAAAATGGTCAGCACAACGTATAAAAAAATGAAAAAAAACCGATCAGCGCAACGTAAAAAAAAATCGGAGGAGCCTACCGATGATGAGGCCATTACTGCTTGCCTTTAAGTGTCCTCCTCTGGATGCCATTTAAAGAACAAGGGTCAGCATAACGTAAAAAAAATTGGAAAAAAACCGGTCAGCACAATGAAAAAAAAAATCGAAGGAGCCTGCCGAAGATGAGGCCATTATAGCTCGCCTTTAGGTGTCCTCCTCTGGATGCCATTTTTAGAACAAGGGTTAGCACAATGTAAAAAAAATTGGAAAAAAAACCGGTCAGCACAACGAAAAAGAAAAGAAATAGAAGGAGCCTGCCGAAGATGAGGCCATTACGGCTCGCCTTGAGGTGTGCTCCTCAGGATAGCGTCATTTAAAGAACAAGGGTTAGCAAAACGTAAAAAAAAACCGGTTAGCATAACCTAAAAAAAATGGAAAAACACCGGTCAGCACAACGTAAAAACATGGAAAAAAATCGGTCAACACAACGTATAAAAAAATCGGAGGAGCCTGCCGAAGATGAGGCCATTACGGCTCGCCTTTAGGTGTCCTGCTCTGGATAGCGTCATTTAAAGAACAAGGGTCAGCACAACGTAAAAAAAAAACCGGTCAGCACAACCTAAAAAAATGGAAAAAAACCGGTCAGCACAACGTAAAAATAAATGGTCAGCACAACCTATAAAAAAATTGAAAAAAACTGATCAGCACAACATAATAAAAAAAATCGGAGGAGCCTCTGGATAGCGTCATTTAAGGAACAAGGGTCAGCACAACGTAAAAAAAACCGGTCAACACAACCAAAAAAAGGGAAAAACCGGTCAGCACAACGTAAAAAAAATGGAAAAAAACCGGTCGGCACAACGTAAAAATAAATCGGAGGAGCCTGCTGAAGATGAGGCCATTACGGCTCACCTTTAGATGTCCTTCTCTGGATAGCGTCTTTCAAAGAACAAGGGTCAGCACAACGTAAAAAAAAAACTGGAAAAAAAACCGGTCAGCACAACGAAAAAAAATCGGAGAAGGCTGCCGAAGATGAGGCCATTACGGCTCGCCTTTAGGTGTCCTCCTCTGGATAGCGTCATTTAGAGAACAAGGATCAGCACAAAAAAACCGGTCAGCACAACCTAAAAAAATGAAAAAAAAACAGTCAGCACAACGTATAAAAAACTGAAAAATACCGGTCAGCACAACGTAAAAAAAATCAGAGGAGCCTACCGAAGATGAGGCCGTTACGGCTCGCCTTTAGTTGTCCTCCTCTAGATAGTGTCATTTAAAGAACAAGGGTCAGAATAACGTAAAAAAAAAAACCGGTCAGCACAACCTAAGAAAATGGAAAAAAACCGGTCAGCACAACATAAAAAAAACGGTCAGCACAACGTAAAAAAAATAGAAAGTACTGGAAAAAAACGTTCAACACAGTGTAAAAAAACTGGAAAAAACCCGGTCAGCACAACGTAAAAAAAACTGATCAGCACAACCTAAAAAAATGGAAAAAAAACAAGTCAGCGCAACATATAAAAAAATCGGAGGAGCTTGCCAAAGATGAGGCCATTACGGCTCGCCTTTAGGTGTCCTCCTCTGGATAGCGTCATTTAAAGAACAAGGGTCAGCACAACGTAAAAAAAACTGGAAAAAAAACTGGTCTGCACAACAAAAAAAAATCGGAGAAGGCTGCCGAAGATGAGGCCATTACGGCTCGCCTTTAGGTGTCCTCCTCTGGATAGCGTCATTTAGAGAACAAGGATCAGCACAAAAAAACCGGTCAGCACAACCTAAAAAAATGAAAAAAAAACAGTCAGCACAACGTATAAAAAACTGAAAAATACCGGTCAGCACAACGTAAAAAAAATCAGAGGAGCCTACCGAAGATGAGGCCATTACGGCTCGCCTTTACTTGTCCTCCTCTGGATAGCGTCATTTAAAGAACAAGGGTCAGCATAACGTAAAAAAAAAAACCGGTCAGCACAACCTAAAAAAATGGAAAAAAACCGATCAGCACAACATAAAAAAAACCGGTCAGCACAACGTAAAAAAAATGGAAAATACTGGAAAAAAAATGGTCAACACAACGTAAAAAAAACTGGAAAAAAATCGGTCAGCACAAAGTAAAAAAAACTGGTCAGCACAACGTAAAAAAAAAATCGGAGGAGCCTACCGAAGATAAGGCCATTACGGCTCGTCTTTACGTGTCCTCCTTTGGATAGCGTCATTTAAGGAACAAGGGTCAGCACAACGTAAAAAAAATGGAAAAAAAACCGGTCAGCACAACGCAAAAAAAAAAAGAAAAAAAACAGGTCAGCACAACGGAAAAAAAAAATCGGAGGAGCATGTCGAAGATGAGGCCATTACGGCTCGCCTTTAGGTGTCCTCCTCTGGATAGCGTCATCTAAAGAACTAGGGTCAGCACAACGTAAAAAAAATGATCAGCACAACCTAAAAAAATGGAAAAAAACAAGTGACCACAACATATAAAAAAATCGGAGGAGCCTGCCAAAGATGAGGCCATTACGGCTCGCCTTTAGGTGTCCTCCTCTGGATAGCGTCATTTAAAGAACAAGGTTCAGCACAACGTAAAAAAAAACCAGTCAGCACAACCTAAAAAAAAGGAAAAAAATTGGTCAGCACAACGTAAAAAAAATGGAAAAAAACCGGTCAACACAGCGTAAAAAAAATTCGGAGGAGGCTGCCGAAGATGAGGCCATTACAGCTCGCCTTTAGGTGTCCTCTTCTGGATAGCGTCATTTAAAGAACAAGGGTCAGCATAACATAAAAAAAAACGGTCAGCACAACCTAAAAAAATGGAAAAAAACCGGTAAGTACAAAGTAAAAAAAAAAAATCGGTCAGCACAACGTATAAAAAAATGAAAAAAAAACCGATCAGCACAACGTGAAAAAAAATCGGAGGAGCCTACCGATTATGAGGCCATTACGGCTCGCCTTTAGGTGTCCTCCTCTGGATGTCATTTAAAGAACAAGGGTCAGGACAACGTAAAAAAAAATGTCGGTCAGCACAACCTATAAAAGAAATAGAAAAAAACCGATCAGCACAACCTAAAAAAAATTAGAGGAGCCTACCGAAGATGAGACCATTACGGCTCGCCTTTAGGTGTCCTCCTCTGGATGTCATTTAAAGAACAAGGGTCTGCATAACGTAAAAAAAAAAAAATCGGTCAGCACAACGTAAAAAAAATGGAAACAAAACAGGTCAGCAGAACGAAAAAAATATCGGAGAAGCCTGCCGAAGATGAGGCCATTACGGCTCGCCTTTAGGTGTCCTCCTCTGGATAGCATCATTTAAAGAACAAGGGTCAGCACAACGTAAAAAAAACTGGAAAAAAAACCGGTCAGCACAAAGAAAAAAATCGGAGAAGGCTGCCGAAGATGAGGCCATTACGGCTCGCCTTTAGGTGTCCTGCTCTGGATAGCGTCATTTAAAGAACAAGGGTCAGCACAACGTAAAAAAAAACCGGTCAGCACAACCTAAAAAAATGGAAAAAAACCGGTCAGCACAACGTAAAAATAAATGGTCAGCACAACCTTTAAAAAAAATTGAAAAAAACCAATCAGCACAACGTAATAAAAAAAATCGGAGGAACCTACCGAAGATGAGGCCCTTACGGCTCGCCTTTAGGTGTCCTCCTCTGGATGTCATTTAAAGAACAAGGGTCAGGACAACGTAAAAAAAAA
>NW_026264904.1:93632-99737 GCF_000817695.3 Arachis duranensis
AACCTAAAAAAATGGAAAAAACCGGTCAGCACAACGTAAAAAAAAATGGAAAATACTGGAAAAAAAACATTCAACACAACGTAAAAAAACTGGAAAAAAATCGGTCAGCACAAAGTAAAAAAAAAACAGGTCAGCCCAACGTAAAAAAAAGGAAAAAAACAGTTAGCACAACGTAAAAAAAAATCGGAGGAGCCTACCGAAGATAAGGCCATTACGGCTCGTCTTTACGTGTCCTCCTTTGGATAGCGTCATTTAAGGAACAAGGGTCAGCACAACGTAAAAAAAAAGAAAAAAAACAGGTCAGCACAACGGAAAAAAAAAATCGGAGGAGCATGTCGAAGATGAGGCCATTACGGCTCGCCTTTAGGTGTCCTCCTCTGGATAGCGTCATCTAAAGAACTAGGGTCAGCACAACGTAAAAAAAAATGATCAGCACAACCTAAAAAAATGGAAAAAAACAAGTCAGCACAACATATAAAAAAATCGGAGGAGCCTGCCAAAGATGAGGCCATTACGGCTCGCCTTTAGGTGTCCTCCTCTGGATAGCGTCATTTAAAGAACAAGGTTCAGCACAACGTAAAAAAAAACCAGTCAGCACAACCTAAAAAAAAGGAAAAAAACCGGTCTGCACAACGTAAAAAAAATGGAAAAAAACCGGTCAACACAGCGTAAAAAAAATTCGGAGGAGGCTGCCGAAGATGAGGCCATTACGGCTCGCCTTTAGGTGTCCTCCTCTGGATGTCATTTAAAGAACATAGGTCAGCACAACATAATAAAAAAAACTGGAAAAAAAAGGTCAGCACAACGAAAAAAAATCGGAGGAGCCTGCCGAAGATGAGGCCATTGCAGCTCGCCTTTAGGTGTCCTCTTCTGGATAGCGTCATTTAAAGAACAAGGGTCAGCATAACATAAAAAAAAACGGTCAGCACAACCTAAAAAAATGGAAAAAAACCGGTCAGTACAAAGTAAAAAAAAAATCGGTCAGCACAACGTATAAAAAAAATGAAAAAAAAAAACCGATCAGCACAACGTGAAAAAAGATCGGAGGAGCCTACCGATTATGAGGCCATTACGGCTCGCCTTTAGGTGTCCTCCTCTGGATGCCATTTAAAGAACAAGGGTCAGCATAACGTAAAAAATGTGGGAAAAAAACCGATCAGCACAACGAAAAAGAAAAAAATCGAAGGAGCCTGCCGAAGATGAGGCAATTACGCCTCGCCTTTAGGTGTCCTCCTCTGGATAGCATCATTTAAAGAACAAGGGTTAGCACAACGTAAAAAAAAAAAAACCGGTCAGCACAACCTAAAAAAATGGAAAAAAACCGGTCAACACAACGTAAAAATAAATGGTCAGCACAACCTAGAAAAAAATTGAAAATAACCAATCAGCACAACGTAATAAAAAAAATCGGAGGAGCCAACCGAAGTTGAGACCATTACGGCTCGCCTTTAGGTGTCCTCCTCTGGATGTCATTTAAAGAACATAGGTCAGCACAACATAATAAAAAAAACTGGAAAAAAAAGGTCAGCACAACGAAAAAAAATCGGAGGAGCCTGCCGAAGATGAGGCCATTACGGCTCGACTTTTGGTGTCCTCTTCTGGATAGCGTCATTTAAAGAACAAGGGTCAGCACAAAAAAAACTGGGAAAAAAAACCAGTCAGCACAACGAAAAGAAAAAAAAACTAAAAATAATCCGGTCAGCACAACAAAAAAAATCGGAGGAGCTTGCCGGAGATGAGGCCATTACGGCTCGCCTTTAGGTGTCCTCCTCTAGATGTCATTTAAAGAACAAGGGTCTGCATAACGTAAAAAAAAAAAAACCGGTCAGCACAACGTAAAAAAAAATGGAAACAAAACTGGTCAGCACAACGAAAAAAATATCGGAGAAGCCTGCCGAAGTTGAGGCCATTACGGCTCGCCTTTAGGTGTCCTCCTCTGGATAGCGTCATTTAAAGAACAAGGATCAGCACAAAAAAACCGGTCACCACAACCTAAAAAGATGAAAAAAAACCAGTCAGCACAACGTAAAAAAAACTGAAAAAAACCGGTCAGCACAACGTAAAAAAAATCAAAGGAGCCTACCGAAGATGAGGCCATTATGGCTCGCCTTTAGGTGTCCTCCTCTGGATAGCGTCATTTAAAGAACAAGGGTCAGCACAACGTAAAAAATAACCGGTCAGCACAACCTAAAAAAATGGAAAAAAATCGGTCAGCACAACATAAAAAAAACCGGTCAGCACAACGTAAAAAAAATGGAAAATACTGGAAAAAAATGGTCAACACAACGTAAAAAAACTGGAAAAAAACCGGTCAGCACAAAGTAAAAAAAACAGGTCAGCACAACGTAAAAAAAAGGAAAAAAACGGTCAACACAACGTAAAAAAAAATCAGAGGAGCCTACCGAAGATAAGGCCATTACGGCTCGTCTTTACGTGTCCTCCTTTGGATAGCGTCATTTAAGGAACAAGGGTCAGCACAACGTAAAAAAAATGGAAAAAAAACCGGTCAGCACAACGCAAAAAAAAATCAGAGGAGCATGCCGAAGATGAGGCCATTACAGCTCGTCTTTAGGTGTCCTCCTCTGGATAGCGTCATTTAATGAACAAGGATCAGCACAAAAAAAACCGATCAGCACAACCTAAAAAAATGAAAAAAAACCAGTCAGCACAACGTAAAAAAAACTGAAAAAAACCGGTCAGCACAGCGTAAAAAAAATCGGAGGAGCCTACCGAAGATGAGGCCATTACGGCTCGCCTTTAGTTGTCCTCCTCTGGATAGCGTCATTTAAAGAACAAGGGTCAGCATAACGTAAAAAAAAAAACCGGTCAGCAAAACCTAAAAAAATGGAAAAAAATCGGTCAGCACAACATAAAAAAAAACGGTCAGCACAACGTAAAAAAAATCGGAGGAGCCTACCGAAGATTAGGCCATTACGGCTCGTCTTTACGTGTCCTCCTCTGGATAGCGTCATTTAAGGAACAAGGGTTAGCACAACGTAAAAAAATGGAAAAAAAACCGGTCAGCACAACGCAAAAAAAAAAAAAAACGAGGAGCATGCCGAAGATGAGGCCATTACGGCTCGCCTTTAGGTGTCCTCCTCTGGATAGCGTCATCTAAAGATCTAGGGTCAGCACAACATAAAAAAAATGATCAGCACAACCTAAAAAAATGAAAAAAAAAACAAGTCAGCACAACATATAAAAAAATCGGTGGAGCCTGCCAAAGATGAGACCATTACGACTCACCTTTAGGTGTCCTCCTTTGGATAGCGTCATTTAAAGAACAAGGGTCAGCACAACGTAAAAAAAAACTGGAAAAAAAACTGGTCAGCACAACGAAAAAAAATCGGAGAAGGCTGCCAAAGATTAGGCCATTACGGCTCGCCTTTAGGTGTCCTCCTCTAGATAGCGTCATTTAAAGAACAAGGATCAGCAGAAAAAAAAACCGGTCAGCACAACCTAAAAAAATGAAAAAAAACGGTCAGCACAACGTAAAAAAAACTGAAAAAACCGGTCAGCACAACGTAAAAAAAATCAGAGGAGCCTACCGAAGATGAGGCCATTACGGCTCGCCTTTAGTTGTCCAGGCCATTACGGCTTGCCTTTAGGTGTCCTCCTCTGGATAGCTTCATTTAAAGAACAAGGGTCAGCATAACGTAAAAAAAAAACCGGTCAGCACAACCTAAAAAAATGGAAAAAAATCGGTCAGCACAACATAAAAAAAACCGGTCAGCGCAACTTAAAAAAAATGGAAAATACTGGAAAAAAAACATTCAACACAACGTAAAAAAACTGGAAAAAAATCGGTCAGCACAAAGTAAAAAAAAACAAGTCAGCACAACGTAAAAAAAAAGGAAAAAAACAGTCAGCACAACGTAAAAAAAAATCGGAGGAGCCTACCGAAGATAAGGCCATTACGGCTCGTCTTTACGTGTCCTCCTTTGGATAGCGTCATTTAAGGAACAAGGGTCAGCACAACGTAAAAAAAATGAAAAAAAAACCGGTTAGCACAACATAAAAAATGGAAAAAGAATCGGTCACGGTCAGTACAACGCAAAAAAAAAATCGGAGGAGCATGCCGAAGATGATGCCATTACGGCTCGCCTTTAGGTGTCCTCCTCTGGATAGCGTCATCTAAAGAACTAGGGTCAGCACAACGTAAAAAAAATGATCAGCACAACCTAAAAAAATGGAAAAAAAACAAGTCAGCACAACATATAAAAAAATCGGAGGAGCCTGCCAAAGATGAGACCATTACGGCTCGCCTTTAGGTGTCCTCCTTTGGATAGCGTCATTTAAAGAACAAGGGTCAGCACAACGTAAAAAAAAACTGGAAAAAAAACTGGTCAGCACAACGAAAAAAATCGGAGAAGGCTGCCAAAGATTAGGCCATTACGGCTCGCCTTTAGGTGTCCTCCTCTAGATAGCGTCATTTAAAGAACAAGGATCAGCAGAAAAAAAACCGGTCAGCACAACCTAAAAAAATGAAAAAAAAAACGGTCAGCACAACGTAAAAAAAACTGAAAAAACTGGTCAGCACAACGTAAAAAAAAAATCAGAGGAGCCTACCGAAGATGAGGCCATTA
Source organism: Arachis duranensis (assembly GCF_000817695.3). Lineage (NCBI taxonomy): Eukaryota > Viridiplantae > Streptophyta > Magnoliopsida > Fabales > Fabaceae > Arachis > Arachis duranensis. Next base: position 98,219 of record NW_026264904.1, read on the forward strand.
CGGCTCGCCTTTAGTTGTCCTCCTCTGGATAGCGTCATTTAAAGAACAAGGGTCAGCATAACGTAAAAAAAAAAACCGGTCAGCAAAACCTAAAAAAATGGAAAAAACCGGTCAGCACAACGTAAAAAAAAATGGAAAATACTGGAAAAAAAACATTCAACACAACGTAAAAAAACTGGAAAAAAATCGGTCAGCACAAAGTAAAAAAAAAACAGGTCAGCCCAACGTAAAAAAAAGGAAAAAAAGAGTTAGCACAACGTAAAAAAAAATCGGAGGAGCCTACCGAAGATAAGGCCATTACGGCTCGTCTTTACGTGTCCTCCTTTGGATAGCGTCATTTAAGGAACAAGGGTCAGCACAACGTAAAAAAAATGGAAAAAAAACCGGTCAGCACAACGCAAAAAAAAAATCGGAGGAGCATGCCGAAGATGATGCCATTACGGCTCGCCTTTAGGTGTCCTCCTCTGGATAGCGTCATCTAAAGAACTAGGGTCAGCACAACGTAAAAAAAAATGATCAGCACAACCTAAAAAAATGGAAAAAAACAAGTCAGCACAACATATAAAAAAATCGGAGGAGCCTGCCAAAGATGAGGCCATTACGGCTCGCCTTTAGGTGTCCTCCTCTGGATAGCGTCATTTAAAGAACAAGGTTCAGCACAACGTAAAAAAAAACCAGTCAGCACAACCTAAAAAAAAGGAAAAAAATTGGTCAGCACAACGTAAAAAAAATGGAAAAAATACCGGTCAACATAGCGTAAAAAAATTCGGAGGAGACTGCTGAAGATGAGGCCATTACGGCTCGCCTTTAGGTGTCCTCCACTGGATAGCGTCATTTAAAGAACAAGGGTCAGCACAACGTAAAAAAAAACGGTCAGCACAACCTAAAAAAATGGAAAAAAACCAGTCAGCACAAAGTTAAAAAAAACGGTCAGCACAACATGTAAAAAAATGGAAAAAAAACCGATCAGCACAACGTGAAAATAAATCGGAGGAGCCTACCGATGATGAGGCCATTACGGCTCGCCTTTAGGTGTCCTCCTCTGGATGCCATTTAAAGAACAAGGGTCAGCATAACGTAAAAAATATGAAAAAAAAACCGATTAGCACAACAAAAAAGAAAAAAAAATCGAAGGAGCCTGCCGAAGATGAGGCCATTACGCCTCGCCTTTAGGTGTCCTCCTCTGGATAGCGTCATTTAAAGAACAAGGGTCAGCACAACGTAAAAAAAAACCGGTCAGCACAACCTAAAAAAATGGAAAAAAACCGGTCAGCACAACGTAAAAATAAATGGTCAGCACAACCTAGAAAAAAATTGAAAAAAACCGATCAGCACAACGTAATAAAAAAAATCGGAGGAGCCTACCGAAGTTGAGGCCATTACGGCTCGCCTTTAGGTGTCCTCCTCTGGATGTCATTTAAAGAACATGGGTCAGCAAAACGTAATAAAAAAAACTGGAAAAAAACAGGTCAGCACAACGAAAAAACATCGGAGGAGCCTGCCGAAGATGAGGCCATTA
>NW_026264904.1:100393-109903 GCF_000817695.3 Arachis duranensis
CCGAAGATGAGGCCATTACGGCTCGCCTTTAGTTGTCCTCCTCTGGATAGCGTCATTTAAAGAAAAAGGGTCAGCATAACGTAAAAAAAAAAACCGGTCAGCACAACCTAAAAAAAACGAAAAAAATCGGTCAGCACAACATAAAAAAAATGGTCAGCACAACGTAAAAAAATGGAAAATACTGGAAAAAAAACGGTCAACACAACGTAAAAAAAACTAGAAAAAACCCGGTCAGCACAACGTAAAAAAAAACTGGTCAGCACCAACGTAAAAAAAGGGAAAAAACGGTCAGCACAATGTAAAAAAAATCGGAGGAGCCTACCGAAGATTTGGCCATTATGGCTCGTCTTTACGTGTCCTCCTTTGGATAGCATCATTTAAGGAACAAGGGTCAGCACAACGTAAAAAAATGGAAAAAAACCGGTCTGCACAACGCAAAAAAAAATCGGAGGAGCATGCCGAAGATGAGGCCATTACGGCTCGCCTTTAGGTTTCCTCCTCTGGATAGCGTCATTTAAAGAATAAGGGTCAGCACAACGTAAAAAAAAACTGGAAAAAAACCGGTCAGCACAAAGTAAAAAAAACTGGTCAACACAACGTAAAAAAATGGAAAAAAATGGTCAGCACAACGTAAAAAAAAATCGGAGGAGCCTACCGAAGATAAGGCCATTACGGCTCGTCTTTACATGTCCTCCTTTGGATAACGTCATTTAAGGAACAAGGGTCAGCACAACGCAAAAAAAAAATCGGAGGAGCATGCCGAAGATGAGGCCATTACGGCTCGCCTTTAGGTGTCCTCCTCTGGATAGCGTCATCTAAAGAACAAGGGTCAGCACAACGTAAAAAAAAATGACCAGCACAACCTAAAAAAATGGAAAAAAACAAGTCAACACAACATATAAAAAATCGGAGGAGCCTGCCAAAGATGAGGCCATTACGGCTCGCCTTTAGGTGTCCTCCTCTGGATAACGTCATTTAAAGAACAAGGTTCAGCACAACGTAAAAAAAAAACCAGTCCGCACAACCTAAAAAAAAGGAAAAAAACCGGTCAGCACAACGTAAAATAAATGGAAAAAAACTGGTCAACACAGCGTAAAAAAATTCGGAGGAAGCTGCCGAAGATGAGGCCATTACGGCTCGCCTTTAGGTGTCCTCCATTGGATAGCGTCATTTAAAGAACAAGGGTCAGCACAACGTAAAAAAAACGGTCAGCACAACCTAAAAAAATGGAAAAAAACCAGTCAGCACAAAGTAACAAAAAAAACGGTCAGCACAACGTGTAAAAAAAATAAAAAAAAAACCGATCAGCACAACGTGAAAAAAAATCGGAGGAGCCTACCGATGATGAGGCCATTACGGCTCGCCTTTAGGTGTCCTCCTCTGGATGCCATTTAAAGAACAAGGGTCAGCATAACGTAAAAAATGTGGAAAAAATACCGATCAGCACAACGAAAAAGAAAAAAAATCGAAGGAGCCTGCCGAAGATGAGGCCATTACGCCTCGCCTTTAGGTGTCCTCCTCTAGATAGCGTCATTTAAAGAACAAGGGTCAGCACAACGTAAAAAAAAAAAACCGGACAGCACAACGTAAAAAAATGGAAAAAAACCGGTCAACACAACGTAAAAATAAATGGTCAGCACAGCCTAGAAAAAAATTGAAAAAAACCGATCAGCACAACGTAATATAAAAAATCGGAGGAGCCTACCGAAGTTGAGGCCATTACGGCTCGCCTTTAGGTGTCCTCCTCTGGATGTCATTTAAAGAACATGGGTCAGCACAACGTAATAAAAAAAACTGGAAAAAGTTAGGTCAGCACAACGAAAAAAAATCGGAGGAGCCTGCCGAAGATGAGGCCATTGCGGCTCGACTTTAGGTGTCCTCTTCTGGATAGCGTCATTTAAAGAACAAGGGTCAGCACAAAAAAAACTGGAAAAAAAAACCAGTCAGCAGAACGAAAAAGAAAAAAACACTAAAAATAATCCGGTCAGCACAACAAAAAAATCGGAGGAGCCTGCCGGAGATGAGGCCATTACGGCTCGCCTTTCGGTGTCCTCCTCTGGATAGCGTCATTTAAAGAAAAAGGGTCAGTAGAACGTAAAAAAAAAAAAACCGGTCAACAGAACCTAAAAAAATGTAAAAAAAACCGGTCAGCACAACGCAAAAAAAAGGGAAAAAAACCGGTCAGCACAATATAAAAAAAAAATCGGAGGAGTCTGCCGAAGATGAGGCCATTACGGCTCGCCTTTAGGTGTCCTCCTCTGGATAGCGTAATTTAAAGAACAAGGGTCAGCACAACGTAAAAAAAAAAATCGATCAGCAAAACGTATAAAAAAATGGAAAAAAACCGATCAGCACAACGTAAAAAAAAATCGGAGGAGCCTATTGAAGATGAGGCCATTACGGCTCGCCTTTAGGTGTCCTCCTCTGGATGTCCTTTAAAGTACAAGGGTCAGCACAACGTAAAAAAAAATTGGAAAAAAAACCGGCCAGCACAACGAAAAAGAAAAAAATCGAAGGAGCCTGCCGAAGATGAGGCCATTACGGCTCGCCTTTAGGTGTCCTCCTCTGGATAGCGTCATTTAAAGAACAAGGTTCAGCACAACGTAAAAAAAAAAACTAGTCAGCACAACCTAAAAAAAAGGAAAAAAAACCGGTCAACACAACGTAAAAAAATGAAAAAAAAACGGTCAACACAACGTAAAAAAAATTCGGAGGAGGCTGCCGAAGATGAGGCCATTACAGCTCGCCTTTAGGTGTCCTCCTCTGGATAGCGTCATTTAAAGAACAAGGGTCAGCACAACGTAAAAAAAAAAGGTCAGCACAACCTAAAAAATGGAAAAAAAACCGGTCAGCACAAAGTAAAAAAAATCGGTCAGCACAACGTATAAAAAAATGGAAAAAAAACCGATCAGCACAACGTAAAAAAAAATCGGAGGAGCCTACCGATGATGAGGCCATTACGGATCGCCTTTAGGTGTCCTCCTTTGGATGCCATTTAAAGAACAAGGGTCAGCATAACGTAAAAAAAGTGGAAAAAAACCGATCAACACAACGAAAAAGAAAAAAAATCGAAGGAGCCTGCCGAAGATGAGGCCATTACGCCTCGCCTTTAGGTGTCCTCCTCTGGATAGCGTCATTTAAAGAACAAGGGTCAGCACAACGTAAAAAAAAAAAATCGGTCAGCACAACGTAAAAAAATGGAAAAAAATCGGTCAGCACAACGTAAAAATAAATGGTCAGCACAGCCTAGAAAAAAATTGAAAAAAACCGATAAGCACAACGTAATAAAAAAAATCGGAGGAGCCTACCGAAGATAAGGCCATTACGGCTCGTCTTTACGTGTCCTCCTTTGGATAACGTCATTTAAGGAACAAGGGTCAGCATAACGCAAAAAAAAATTGGAGGAGCATGCCGAAGATAAGGCCATTACGGCTCGCCTTTAGGTGTCCTCCTCTGGATAGCGTCATCTAAAGAACTAGGGTCATCACAACGTAAAAAAAAATGATCAGCACAACCTAAAAAAATGGAAAAAAATAAGTCAGCACAACATATAAAAAAATCGGAGGAGCCTGCCAAAGATGAGGCCATTACGACTCGCCTTTAGGTGTCCTCCTCTGGATAATGTCATTTAAAGAACAAGGTTCAGCACAACGTAAAAAAAAACCAGTCAGCACAACCTAAAAAAAAAGGAAAAAAACCGGTCAGCACAACGTAAAAAAAATGGAAAAAAAACTGGTCAACACAGCGTAAAAAAATTCGGAGGAAGCTGCCGAAGATGAGGCCTTACGGCTCGCCTTTAGGTGTCCTCCATTGGATAGCGTCATTTAAAGAACAAGGGTCAGCACAACGTAAAAAAAACGGTCAGCACAACCTAAAAAAATGGAAAAAACCGGTCAGCACAAAGTAACAAAAAAAACGGTCAGCACAACGTGTAAAAAAAATAAAAAAAATACCGATCAGCACAACGTGAAAAAAAATTGGAGGAGCCTACCGATGATGAGGCCATTACGGCTCGCCTTTAGGTGTCCTCCTCTGGATGCCATTTAAAGAACAAGGGTCAGCATAACGTAAAAAATGTGGAAAAAAAACCGATCAGCACAACGAAAAAGAAAAAAATCGAAGGAGCCTGCCGAAGATGAGGCCATTACGCCTCGCCTTTAGGTGTCCTCCTCTGGATAGCGTCATTTAAAGAACAAGGGTCAGCACAACGTAAAAAAAAAAAAACCGGTCAGCACAACGTAAAAAAATACCGGTCAGCACAACGTAAAAAAATGGAAAAAAACCGGTCAGCACAACGTAAAAATAAATGGTCAGCACAGCCTAGAAAAAAATTGAAAAAAACCGATCAGCACAACGTAATAAAAAAAATCGGAGGAGCCTACCGAAGTTGAGACCATTACGGCTCGCCTTTAGGTGTCCTCCTCTGGATGTCATTTAAAGAACATGGGTCAGCACAACGTAATAAAAAAAACTGGAAAAAATTAGGTCAGCACAACGAAAAAAAATCGGAGGAGCCTGCCGAAGATGAGGCCATTGCGGCTCGACTTTAGGTGTCCTCTTCTGGATAGCGTCATTTAAAGAACAAGGGTCAGCACAAAAAAAACTGGAAAAAAAACCAGTCAGCAGAACGAAAAAGAAAAAAACACTAAAAATAATCCGGTCAGCACAACAAAAAAAAATCGGAGGAGCCTGCCAGAGATGAGGCCATTAAGGCTCGCCTTTCGGTGTCCTCCTCTGGATAGCGTCATTTAAAGAACAAGGGTCAGCAGAACGTAAAAAAAAAAACCGGTCAACACAACCTAAAAAAATGGAAAAAAAATCGGTCAGCACAACGTAAAAAAAAAGGGAAAAAAACCGGTCAGCAAAATGTAAAAAAAAAATCGGAGGAGCCTGCCGAAGATGAGGCTATTACGGCTCGCCTTTAGGTGTCCTCCTCTGGATACCGTAATTTAAAGAACAAGGGTCAGCACAACGTAAAAAAAAAACCGATCAGCAAAACGTATAAAAAAATGGAAAAAAAACCGATCAGCACAACGTAAAAAAAATCGGAGGAGCCTATTGAAGATGAGGCCATTACGGCTCGCCTTTAGGTGTCCGCCTCTGGATGTCCTTTAAAGAACAAGGGTCAGCACAACGTAAAAGAAATTGGAAAAAAAATGGCCAGCACAACGAAAAAGAAAAAAATCGAAGGAGCCTGCCGAAGATGAGGCCATTACGGCTCGCCTTTAGGTGTCCTCCTCTGGATAGCGTCAATTAAAGAACAAGGTTCAGCACAACGTAAAAAAAAAACCAATCAGCACAACCTAAAAAAAAGGAAAAAAACCGGTCAACACAACGTAAAAAAAATGAAAAAAAAACGGTCAACACAACGTAAAAAAAATTCGGAGGAGGCTGCCGAAGATGAGGCCATTACAGCTCGCCTTTAGGTGTCCTCCTCTGGATAGCGTCATTTAAAGAACAAGGGTCAGCACAACGTAAAAAAAAAGGTCAGCACAACCTAAAAAAATGGAAAAAAAACCGGTCAGCACAAAGTAAAAAAAAATCGGTCAGCACAACGTATAAAAAAATGGAAAAAAAACCGATCAGCACAACGTAAAAAAAAATCGGAGGAGCCTACCGATGATGAGGCCATTACGGATCGCCTTTAGGTGTCCTCCTTTAGATGCCATTTAAAGAACAAGGGTCAGCATAACGTAAAAAAAGTGGAAAAAAACCGATCAACACAACGAAAAAGAAAAAAAATCGAAGGAGCCTGCCGAAAATGAGGCCATTACGCCTCGCCTTTAGGTGTCCTCCTCTGGATAGCGTCATTTAAAGAACAAGGGTCAGCACAACGTAAAAAAAAAACCGGTCAGCACAACGTAAAAAAATGGAAAAAAATCGGTCAGCACAACGTAAAAATAAATGGTCAGCACAGCCTAGAAAAAAATTGAAAAAAACCGATCAGCACAACGTAATAAAAAAAATCGGAGGAGCCTACCGAAGTTGAGGCCATTACGCCTCGCCTTCAGGTGTCCTCCTCTGGATGTCATTTAAAGAACATGGGTCAGCACAACGTAATAAAATAAACTGGAAAAAATGAGGTCAGCACAACGAAAAAAAATCGGAGGAGCCTGCCGAAGATGAGGCCATTACGGCTCGACTTTAGGTGACCTCTTCTGGATAGCGTCATTTAAAGAACAAGGGTCAGCACAAAAAAAACTGGAAAAAAAACCAGTCAGCACAACGAAAAAGAAAAAAAAAACTAAAAATAATCCGGTCAGCACAACAAAAAAAAAATCGGAGGAACCTGCCGGAGATGAGGCCATTAAGGCTCGCCTTTCGGTGTCCTCCTCTGGATAGCGTCATTTAAAGAACAAGGGTCAGCAGAACGTAAAAAAAAAAACCGGTCAACACAACCTAAAAAAATGGAAAAAAACCGGTCAGCCCAACGTAAAAAAAAAGGGAAAAAAACCGGTCAGCACATTGTAAAAAAAAATCGGAGGAGCCTGCCGAAGATGAGGCCATAACGGCTCGCCTTTAGGTGTCCTCCTCTGGATAGCGTAATTTAAAGAACAAGGGTCAGCACAACGTAAAAAAAAAAAAACCAGTCAGCAAAAAGCACAACGTAAAAAAATGGAAAAAAATCGGTCAGCACAACGTAAAAATAAATGGTCAGCACAGCCTAGAAAAAAATTGAAAAAAACCGATCAGCACAACGTAATAAAAAAATCAGAAGAGCCTACCGAAGTTTAGGCCATTACGGCTCGCCTTTAGGTGTCCTCCTCTGGATAGCGTCATTTAAAGAACAAGGTTCAGCACAACGTAAAAAAAAAAAACCAGTCAGCACAACCTAAAAAAAAAGGAAAAAACCGGTCAACACAACGTAAAAAAAATGGAAAAAAAACCGGTCACCACAACGTAAAAAAAATTCGGAGGAGGCTGCCGAAGATGAGGCCATTACAGCTCGCCTTTAGGTGTCCTCCTCTGAATAGCGTCATTTAAAGAACAAGGGTCAGCACAACGTAAAAAAAAAGGTCAGCACAACCTAAAAAAATGGAAAAAAAACCGGTCAGCACAAAGAAAAAAAAAATCGGTCAGCACAACGTATAAAAAAATGGAAAAAAACCGATCAGCACAACGTAAAAAAAAATTGGAGGAGGCTACCGATGATGAGGCCATTACGGATCGCCTTTAGGTGTCTTCCTTTGGATGCCATTTAAAGAATAAGGGTCAGCATAACGTAAAAAAAGTGGAAAAAACCGATCAGCACAACGAAAAAGAAAAAAAATCGAAGGAGCCTGCCGAAGATGAGGCCATTACGCCTCGCCTTTAGGTGTCCTCCTCTGGATAGCGTCATTTAAAGAACAAGGGTCAGCACAACGTAAAAAAAAAACCGGTCAGCACAACGTAAAAAAATGGAAAAAAATCGGTCAGCACAACGTAGTAAAAAATGGAAAAAAACCGGTCAGCACAACGTAAAAATAAATGGTCAGCACAGCCTAGAAAAAAATTGAAAAAAACCGATCAGCACAACGTAATAAAAAAATCAGAAGAGCCTACCGAAGTTTAGGCCATTACGGCTCGCCTTTAGGTGCCCTCCTCTGGATGTCATTTAAAGAACATGGGTCAGCACAACGTAATAAAAAAAACTGGAAAAAATTAGGTCAGCACAACGAAAAAAATCGGAGGAGCCTGCCGAAGATGAGGCCATTACGGCTCGACTTTAGGTGTCCTCTTCTGGATAGCGTCATTTAAAGAACAAGGGTCAGCACAAAAAAAAACTGGAAAAAAAACCAGTCAGCACAACGAAAAAGAAAAAAAAAACTAAAAATAATCCGGTCAGCACAACAAAAAAAATCGGAGGAGCCTGCCGGAGATGAGGCCATTAAGGCTCGCCTTTCGGTGTCCTCCTCTGGATAGCATCATTTAAAGAACAAGGGTCAGCAGAACGTAAAAAAAAAAAAAAACCGGTGAACACAACCTAAAAAAATGAAAAAAAAACCGGTCAGCACAACGTAAAAAAAAAGGGAAAAAAACCGGTTAGCACAATGTAAAAAAAAAAATCGGAGGAGCCTGCCGAAGATGAGGCCATTACGGCTCGCCTTTAGGTGTCCAACTCTGGATGTCCTTTAAAGAACAAGGGTCAGCACAACGTAAAAAAAAATTGGAAAAAAAACCGGCCCGCACAACGAAAAAGAAAAAAATCGAAGGAGCCTGCCGAAGATGAGGCCATTACGGCTCGCCTTTAGGTGTCCTCCTCTGGATAACGTCATTTAAAGAACAAGGTTCAGCACAACGTAAAAAAAAAAAAACCAGTCAGCACAACCTAAAAAAAAAAGGAAAAAAACCGGTCAACATAACGTAAAAAAAATGGAAAAAAAACCAGTCAACACAATGTAAAAAAAATTCGGAGGAGGCTGCCGAAGATGAGGCCATTACAGCTCGCCTTTAGGTGTCCTCCTCTGGATAGCGTCATTTAAAGAACAAGGGTCAGCACAACGTAAAAAAAAAGGTCAGCATAACCTAAAAAAATGGAAAAAAAACCGGTCAGCACAAAGTAAAAAAAAAAATCGGTCAGCACAACGTATAATAAAATGGAAAAAAAACCTAGCAGCACAACGTAAAAAAAATTGGAGGAGCCTACCGATGATGAGGCCATTACGGATCGCCTTTAGGTGTCCTCCTTTGGATGCCATTTAAAGAACAAGGGTCAGCATAACGTAAAAAAAGTGGAAAAAAACCGATCAGCACAACGAAAAAGAAAAAAAATCGAAGGAGCCTGCCGAAGATGAGGCCATTACGCCTCGCCTTTAGGTGTCCTCCTCTGGATAGCGTCATTTAAAGAACAAGGGTCAGCGCAACGTAAAAAAAAAAACCGGTCAGCACAACATAAAAAATGGAAAAAAACCGGTCAGCACAACTTAAAAATAAATGGTCAGCACAGCCTAGAAAAAAATTGAAAAAAACCGATCAGCACAACGTAATAAAAAAAATCAGAGGAGCCTACCGAAGTTGAGGCCATTACGGCTCGCCTTTAGGTGTCCTCCTCTGGATATCATTTAAAGAACATGGGTCAGCACAACGTAATAAAATAAACTGGAAAAAATGAGGTCAGCACAACGAAAAAAATCGGAGGAGCCTGCCGAAGATGAGGCCATTACGGCTCGACTTTAGGTGACCTCTTCTGGATAGCGTCATTTAAAGAACAAGGGACAGCACAAAAAAAACTGGAAAAAAAACCAGTCAGCACAACGAAAAAGAAAAAAAAACTAAAAATAATCCGGTCAGCACAACAAAAAAAAAAATCAGAGGAGCCTGCCGGAGATGAGGCCATTAAGGCTCGCCTTTCGGTGTCCTCCTCTAGATAGCGTCATTTAAAGAACAAGGTTCAGGACAACGTAAAAAAAATGGTCAGCACAACCTAAAAAAATGGAAAAAAACGGTCACCACAGCGAAAAAATTGGAAAAAAAATGGTCACCACAGCGAAAAAAATAAATCGGAGGAGCCTGCCGAAGATGAGGCCATTA
>NW_026264904.1:110017-111374 GCF_000817695.3 Arachis duranensis
TCAGCACAACGTAAAAAAAAAATCGGAGGAGCCTATTGAAGATGAGGCCATTATGGCTCGCCTTTAGGTGTCCGCCTCTGGATGTCCTTTAAAGAACAAGGGTCAGCACAACGTAAAAAAAAATTGGAAAAAAAAACCGGCCAGCACAACGAAATAGAAAAAAATCGAAGGAGCCTGCCGAAGATGAGGCCATTACGGCTCGCCTTTAGGTGTCCTCCTCTGGATAGCGTCATTTAAAGAACAAGGTTCACCACAACGTAAAAAAAAAACCAGTCAGCACAACCTAAAAAAAAAGGAAAAAAACCGGTCAACACAACGTAAAAAAAATGGAAAAAAAAACCGGTCACCACAACGTAAAAAAAATTCGGAGGAGGCTGCCGAAGATGAGGCCATTACAGCTCGCCTTTAGGTGTCCTCCTCTGGATAGCGTCATTTAAAGAACAAGGGTCAGCACAACGTAAAAAAAAAAAGGTCAGCACAACCTAAAAAAATGGAAAAAAAACCGGTCAGCACAAAGAAAAAAAAATTGTCAACACAACGTATAAAAAAATGGAAAAAAAAACCGATCAGCACAACGTAAAAAAAAATTGGAGGAGCCTACCGATGATGAGGCCATTACGGATCGCCTTTAGGTGTCCTCCTTTGGATGCCATTTAAAGAATAAGGGTCAGCATAACGTAAAAAAAGTGGAAAAAAACCGATCAGCACAACGAAAAAGAAAAAAATCGAAGGAGCCTGCCGAAGATGAGGCCATTACGCCTCGCCTTTAGGTGTCCTCCTCTGGATAGCGTCATTTAAAGAACAAGGGTCAGCACAACGTAAAAAATGGAAAAAAACCGGTCAGCACAACGTAAAAATAAATGGTCAGCACAGCCTAGAAAAAAATTGAAAAAAACCGATCAGCACAACGTAATAAAAAAATCGGAGGAGCCTACCGAAGTTGAGGCCATTACGGCTCGCCTTTAGGTGCCCTCCTCTGGATGTCATTTAAAGAACATGGGTCAGCACAACGTAATAAAAAAAAACTGGAAAAAATTAGGTCAGCACAACGAAAAAAAATCGGAGGAGCCTGCCGAAGATGAGGCCATTACGGGTCGACTTTAGGTGTCCTCTTCTGGATAGCGTCATTTAAAGAACAAGGGTCAGCAAAATGTAAAAAAAATGTCAGCACAACCTTAAAAATGGAAAAAAACCGGTCAGAACAATGTAAAAAAAAAATCGGAGGAGCCTGCCGAAGATGAGGCCATTACGGCTCGCCTTTAGGTGTCCTCCTCTGGATAGTGTCATTAGAACAAGGGTCAGCATAACGTAAAAAATGTGGAAAAAAAACCGATCAGCACAACGAAAAAGAAAAAAA
>NW_026264904.1:111427-114644 GCF_000817695.3 Arachis duranensis
TGGTGTCCTCCTCTGGATAGCATCATTTAAAGAACAAGGGTCAGCACAACGTAAAAAAAAAACAAAAAATCACAGGTCAGCACAACCTAAAAAATGGTAAAAAACTGGTCAGCACAACGAAAAAAAATGGAAAAAAAATGGACAGCACAACGTAAAAAAAAATTGGAGGAGGCTGCCGAAGATGAGGCCATTACGGCTCGCCTTTAGGTGTCCTCCTCTGGATAGCGTCATTTAAAGAACAAGGGTCAGCACAACGTAAAGAAAAAAGACTGCCCGTCAGCACAATAAAAAAAAAGCAAAAAAAACCTGTCAACACAATGTAAAAAAAACCGGTCAGCACAACGTATAAAAAAATGAAAAAAATAACTGATCAGTGCAACGTAATAAAAAAAATCGGAGGAGCCTACCGAAGATGATGCAATTATGGCTCGCCTTTAGGTGTCCTCCTCTGGATGTCATTTAAAGAACAAGGGTCAGCACAAAAAAAAAACTGGAAAACAACCGCTCAACACAACGTAAAACAAAAACTGGTCAAAAAACCGGTCAGCAAAACGTAAAAAAAAATCGGAGGAGCCTGCCGAACATGAGGCCATTACGGCACACCTTTAGGTGTCCTCCTCTGGATAGCGTCATTTAAAGAACAAGGGTTAGCACAACGTAAAAAAAATCGGTCTGCACAACCTAAAAAAATAGAAAAAAACCGGTCAGCAAAATGCAAAATAAAAAAAAACCAGTCAGCACAACGTAAAAAAAACTGGAAAAAAACCGGTTAGCACAATGTAAAAAAAAAATCCGAGGAGCTTGCCAAAGATGAGGCCATTACAGCTCACCTTTAGGTGTCCTCATCTGGATAGCGTCATTTAAGGAACAAGGGTCAGCACAACGTAAAAAAAAAAGGTCAGCACAACCTTAAAAATGAAAAAAAACCGGTCAGAACAATGTAAAAAAAAATCGGAGGAGCCTGCCGAAGATGAGGCCATTACGGCTCGCCTTTAGGTGTCCACCTCTGGATAGTTTCATTTAAAGAACAAGGGTCAGCACAACGTAAAAAAAAAAAAAAACCGATCAGCAAAACGTAAAAAAAAATCGGAGGAGCCTGTCAAGGATGAGGCCATTACGGCATGCCTTTAGGTGTCCTCCTCTGGATAGCGTCATTTAAAGAACAAGGGTCAACACAACGTAAAAAAAAATCGGTCTGCACAACCTAAAAAAATGGAAAAAAACCGGTCAGCAAAATGTTAAATAAAAAAAAAACCAGTCAGCACAACGTAAAAAAACTGGAAAAAAACCGGTCAGCACAACGTAAAAAAAAATCGGAGGAGCCTGCCGAAAATGAGGCCATTACGGCTCACCATTAGGTGTCCTCCTCTGTATAGCGTCATTTAAAGAACAAGGGTCAGCACAACGTAAAAAAAAAAAAACGATCAGCACAACCTAAAAAATGGAAAAAAACCGGTCAGAACAGCGTAAAAAAAATCGGAGGAGCCTGCCGAAGATGAGGCCATTACGGCTCGCCTTTAGGTGTCCTCCTCTGGATAATGTCATTCAAAGAACAAATGTCAGGACAACGTAAAAAAAAAACCGGTCAGCACAACAAAAAAAAAACCGGTCAGCACAACGTAAACGGTCAGCACAACCTAAAAAAAAAAAAACCGGTCAGCACAACGTAAAAAAAAACCGGTCAGCACAACAAAAAAAATAAAAAAAAATCATAGGAGACTGCCGAACATGAGGCCATTACGGCTCGCCTTTAGGAGTCCTCTTTTGGATAGCGTCATTTAAAGAACAAGGGTCAATAAAACATAAAAAAAAACGGTCAGGACAACCTAAAAAAATGGAAAAAACCGGTCAACACAACGTAAAAAAAAAAACCGGTCAGCACAACGTAAAAAAAATGGAAACAACCTGGAAAAAAATCGATCAACACAACGTAAAAAAAATGAAAATAAACCGGTCAGCACAACGTAAAAAAAAATTAAAAAAATGGTCAGCACAACCTAAAAAATGGAAAAAAAATAGGTCAGCACAACGTAAAAAAAAAAAATTGGAGGAGTCTGCCGAAGATGAGGCCATTACGGCTCGCCTTTAGGTATCCTCCTCTGGATAGCGTCATTTAAAGAACAAGGGTCAGGACAACGTAAAAAAAAAAACAAAAAATCACAGGTCAGCACAACCTAAAAAAATGGTAAAAAACTAGTCAGCACAACGTAAAAAAATGAAAAAAAAAAACCGGTTAGCACAACGTAAAAAAAAATCGGAGGAACCTGCCGAAGATGAGGCCATTACGGCTCGCCTTGAGGTGTCCCCCACTGGATAGCGTCATTTAAAGAACAAGGGTCAGCACAATGTAATGAAAAAAAAACTGCTGGTCAGCACAATCTAAAAAAATGGAAAAAAACCTGTCAACACAACGTAAAAAAAAACTGATCAGCACAACGTATAAAATATGGAAAAAAATGGTCAGCACAACGTATTAAAAAAAATCGGAGGAGCCTACCGAAGATGAGGCCATTACGGCTCGCCTTTAGGTGTCCTACTCTGGATGTCATTTAAAGAACAAGGGTCAGCACAACGTAATAAAAAAATTGGAAAAAAAACCGGTAAGCACAACGAAAAAAAATCGGAGGAGCCTGCCGAAGATGAGGCCATTACAGCTCGCCTTTAGGTGTCCTCCTCTGGATAACGTCATTTAAAGAACAAGGGTCATCACAAAAAAAAATCGGTCAGCACAACCTAAAAAAAATGAAAAAAAACCAATCATCACAACGTAAAAAAAAAACTGGAAAAAAACCGATCAGCAAAATGTAAAAAAAAAATCGGAGGAGCCTGCCGAAGATGAGGCCATTACGGCTCGCCTTTAGGTGTCCTCCTCTGGATAGCGTCATTTAAAGAACAAGGGTCAGCACAACGTAAAAAAAAATCGGTCTGCACAACCTAAAAAAATGGAAAAAAAACCGGTCAGCAAAATGTAAAATAAAAAAAACCAATCAGCACAACGTAAAAAAAAACTAGAAAAAAAACCGGTTAGCACAACGTAAAAAAAAATCGGAGGAGCTTGCCGAAGATGAGGCCATTACGGCTCGCATTTAGGTGTCCTCCTCTGGATAGCGTCATTTAAAGAACAAGACTCAGCACAAAAAAAAAAATGGTCAGCACAACCTAAAAATATGGAAAAAAATCGGTCAACACAACGTAAAAAAAAAAATCGGTCAGCACA
>NW_026264904.1:114707-115304 GCF_000817695.3 Arachis duranensis
GGCTCGCCTTTAGGTGTCCTCCTCTGGATAGTGTCATTTAAAGAACAAGGGTCAGCACAACGTAAAAAAAAAAAACCGGTCAGCACAACCTAAAAAAATTGAAAAAAACTGGTCAGCATAACGTAAAAAAAAATGATCAGCACTACAAAAAAAAATCAGAGGAGACTGCCGAACAAGAGGCCATTATGGCTCGCCTTTAGGTGTCCTCCTCTGGATAGCGTCATTTAAAGAACAAGGGTCAGCACAACGTAAAAAAAAACCGGTCAGCACAACCTAAAATATGAAAAAAAAGGTCAACACAACGTAAAAAAAAACCGGTCAGCACAACCTAAAAAAATGGAAAAAAACCGGTCAACACAACGTCAAAAAAAACCGGTCAGCGCAACATAAAAAAAATGGAAAAAAATCGGTGAACACAACGTAAAAAAAATGAAAAAAACTTGTCAGCACAACGTAAAAAAATAAAAAAACCGGTCAGCATATCCTAAAAAATGAAAAAAAAAGGTCAGCACATCTTAAAAAAAAATAAAAAAAATTGGAGGAGCCTGCCGAAGATGAGGCCATTACGGCTCGCCTTTAGGTATCCTCCTCTGGATA
>NW_026264904.1:115324-117312 GCF_000817695.3 Arachis duranensis
TAGGTATCCTCCTCTGGATAGCGTCATTTAAAGAACAAGGGTCAGCACAACGTAAAAAAAAAAAAACAAAAAATCACATGTCAGCACAACCTAAAAATATGGTAAAAAACTGGTCAGCACAACGTAAAAAAAATGGAAAAAAAACCGGTTAGCACAACATAAAAAAAAATCGGAGGAGCCTGCCGAAGAAGTAGCCGTTACGGCTCGCCTTTAGGTGTCCTCCTCTGGATAGCGTCATTAAAAGAACAAGGGTCAGCACAACGTAATAAAAAAAACTGGAAAAAAAATCGGTCAGCACAATGAAAAAAAATCAGAGGAGCCTGCTGAAGATGAGGCCATTACAGTTCGCCTTTAGGTGTCCTCCTCTGGATAACGTCATTTAAAGAACAAGCGTCAGCACAAAAAAAAACGGTCAGCACAACCTATAAAAATTGAAAAAAACCGGTCAACAGAACGTAAAAAAAAAACTGGAAAAAAACCGGTCAGCAAAACGTAAAAAAAATATCGGAGGAGCCTGCCGAAGATGAGGCCATTACGGCTCGCCTTTAGGTGTCCTCCTCTGGATAGCGTCATTTAAAGAATAAGGGTCAGCACAACGTAAAAAAAAAATCGGTCAGCACAACCTAAAAAATGAAAAAAAACCGGTCAGAACAACGTAAAAAAAAATTGGAGGAGCCTGCCGAAGATGAGGCCATTACGGCTTGCCTTTAGGTGTCCTCCTCTGGATAGTGTCATTTAAAGAACAAGGGTCAGCACAACGTAAAAAAAAAACCAGTCAGCACAACCTAAAAAAATAGAAAAAAACTGGTCAGCATAACGTAAAAAAAACCGATCAGCACAACTAAAAAAAAAATCAGAGGAGACTACCGAACAAGAGGCCATTATTAGGTGTCCTCCTTTGGATAGCGTCATTTAAAGAACAAGGGTCAACACAACGTAAAAAAAAACCGGTCAGCACAACCTAAAAAAATGGAAAAAATCGGTCAACACAACGTCAAAAAAAAAACCGGTCAGCACAACATAAAAAAAATGGAAAAAAATTGGTCAACACAACGTAAAAAAAATGAAAAAAATTGGTCAGCACAAAGTAAAAAAAATAAAAAAACCGGTCAGCACAACCTAAAAAATGAAAAAAAAATAGGTCAGCAAATCGTAAAAAAAAAATAAAAAAAATTGGAGGAGCCTGCCGAAGATGAGGCCATTACGGCTCGCCTTTAGGTATCCTCCTCTGGATACCGTCATTTAAAGAACAAGGGTCAGCACAACGTAAAAAAAAAAAAAACAAAAAATCACAGGTCAGCACAACCTAAAAAAATGGTAAAAAACTGGTCAGCACAACGTACACAACGTTAAAATAAAATTCGGTTAGCACAAAGTTAAAAAAAAAGGAAAAAAATAACCGGTCAGCACAACGTAAAAAAAAAAATCGGAGGAGCCTGCCGAAGATGAGGCCGTTACGGCTCGCCTTTAGGTGTCCTCCTCTGGATAGCGTCATTAAAAGAACAAGGGTCAGCACAACGTAATAAAAAAAACTGGAAAAAAATCCGGTCAGCACAACGAAAAAAAATCAGAGGAGCCTGCTGAAGTTGAGGCCATTACAGCTCGCCTTTAGGTGTCCTCCTCTGGATAACGTCATTTAAAGAACAAGCGTCAGCACAAAAAAAAAACCGGACAGCACAACCTATAAAAATTGAAAAAAACCGGTCAACACAACGTAAAAAAAAATCGGTCAGCACAACCTAAAAAATGGAAAAAAACCGGTCCGAACAACGTAAAAAAAAATCGAAGGAGCCTGCCGAAGATGAAGTCATTACGGCTCGCCTTTAGGTGTCCTCCTCTGGATAGTGTCATTTAAAGAACAAGGCTCAGCACAACGTAAAAAAAAAAAAAAACCGGTCAGCACAACCTAAAAAAAAAAAAAACTGGAAAAAAACCGGTCAGCACAAAAAAAATCGGTCAGCACAACCTAAAAAAACAAAAAAACTTGA
>NW_026264904.1:118584-120801 GCF_000817695.3 Arachis duranensis
AGCACCATCCGCACGCACTAACGCCCCCTGGCAGCACCATCCGCACGCACAACGCTCCCTGGCGCACCAAACTTTCCCGCCCTGCCCTTGGCGCGGGCAGGGCAGCCTCTGGCGCACCAACCTCGTGCCAGACTCGCACCAGGACGCGCCGGAATCACAACACGCCGCACTAACTCGCACATGGCCGCACCAAATCCATGCACCAAGCTTCATTTTTCTGCCCTGCCCTCCACAAGGGCAGGGCAGCCTCCTGGGAGTGGTTTTTGGGCCAAAATTCAAATTAAAAATTCATTTGAATTCATTTCTTCACCAATCCAAAAGCCCATCCAAATCCCTTTATCCAAGAATAGAAAGTGTATAAATAGGACTTAGTTTGATGTAATTAGAACTTTTGATTTTTACAACTTTTAGCTATCTTTACTTTGAGCTTAGAATTTTGACTCTTATTTTGAATTTCCTTTGTCTTTGAGCTTTCTTGAGAGACTTGTTCGAGAACTAAGAGGATCAAGGGAGAATTGATTGATCTCCTTCCTCCATTCTCTTGGGCAATTCTACTCTTCTGTTTTCTGAGTATTGGGTGTGTGAAATTGGGGAAATTCTATCCCAATTCCCATTCAAGCTCTTTGCACTTTATTCTCTGCTTAATTGAATTCCAAATCTGTTCTTTTACTGCTTCATCTTTAATTTTCTGTTAATTGCTTAGTTAATTCAGATCTGGGAAGGAAATTGGGTTTTAGGCTCTGCTACCTAAGCCCTTGGGATCCTGAGATCACAACTCATTTTGGGTTCTTCTGTGAACCTCTGCTACATTTCCTTTCAAATCTGTTTGAATGCTTATTGCTTCTGATTTACTTTCTGCTCAACCATTTACTGCAATTTACATCTTCTTTGATTAGATCCTGAAATCCCATTCCTCAATTCCCTTTTACTTTCTAGCAATTTATCTTTCTTGCCATTTAAGTTACTGCAATTTAAGTTTCTTGCACTTTAAGTTTCAGTCATTTACTTTCTTGCTCTTTAAGATTCTGCACATTTACAATTCTGTTCTTCAATTTACTGCATTTCTCCCTTCCCCCTTTACATTTACTGTCATTTACTTTCTGTTAAACACAAATCACTCAACCAAAACTTGATTCGCTTGACTAAATCAACCACTAAACTAAAATTGCTCAATCCTTCAATCCCTGTGGGATCGACCTCACTCTTGTGAGTTATTATTACTTGATGCGACCCGGTACACTTGCCGGTGAGTTTTGTGTTGGATCGTTTTCCACACATCACAAGCAAGTTTGGATAGTATAGGGTTGTGATTATTCAAGCATCTCAATTATTGAATTACAAAAAAATTATACTATGCAGACAGACAGGGGTACAATATCACTTTCAATCACAGCAATATCTGATGTAAAATAATCACGTAATAATACAACCTTTTGGAGTTTACTTGCTTTCCTCGTCCTCATCATCATCATTGCTGGTCTTCACATTCCTTTTTCATCCCTTTGATTGATGATGCTTAATTACCCTTGAGATGAATCTCTCCATCTCCCATGACTCGGAGGTGGAAGCTTTTGCCTTCCCTTTCCTCTTTTTAGAGGTTTCTCCGGCCTTAGATGCCATAAATGGTTATGGAAAAATGAAAAAGCAACGCTTTTACCACACCAAACTTAAAAAGTTTGCTCGTCCTCGAGCAAAAGAAGAAAGAAGAGAGTAGAAGAAGAAGAAATGAGGAAGAAGGGAGTGGCTTTGTGTTCGGCCAAAGAGGGGGGAAAGTGGTGTTTAGGTTGTGTGAAAATGAAGGGGTGAAGAAGGGTTTATATAGGAGAGGGGGGGCTCATGGTTCGGTCATGTATGGGTGGGTTTGGGAGGGAAAGTGGTTTGAATTTGAATGGTGAGGTAGGTGGGGTTTTATGAAGGATGGATGTGAGTGGTGAAGAGAAAGATGGGATTTGATAGGTGAAGGGTTTTTGGGGAAGAGGTGTTGAGGTGATTGGTGAATTGGTGAAGAAGAGAGAGAGAGTGGTGGGGTTTGTGGGGATCCTGTGGGGTCCACAGATCCTGTGGTGTCAAGGAAAAGTCATCCCTGCACCAAATGGCATTCAAAATCACGTTTTGAGCCAATTCTGGCGTTAAACGCCGGGCTGGTGCCCATTTCTGGCGTTTAACGCCAGGTTCTTGCCCTTTTCTGGCGTTTAACGCCAGTCTGGTGCCCCTTTC
>NW_026264904.1:122118-122539 GCF_000817695.3 Arachis duranensis
CATGTAATTCACCTCTTCCATTGAAGGGTTCTCAGGATCATAAGCTTCTTCTTCAGATGAAGCATCCTTAGTACTGCTTGGAGCATTTTGCATTCCAGACAGACTTTGAGAAATCAAATTGACTTGTTGAGTCAATATTTTATTCTGAGCCAAAATGGCATTCAGAGTATCAATCTCAAGAACTCTTTTCTTCTGATTAGTCCCATTGTTCACAGGATTCCTTTCAGAAGTGTACATGAATTGGTTATTTGCAACCATTTCAATGAGCTCTTGAGCCTCTGTAGGCGTCTTCTTCAGATGAAGAGATCCTCCAGCAGAGCTATCCAAAGACATCTTGGACAGTTCAGAGAGGCCATCATAGAAAATACCTATGATGCTCCATTCAGAAAGCATGTCAGAAGGACATTTTCTGATTAATTGT
>NW_026264905.1:0-861 GCF_000817695.3 Arachis duranensis
GAGAGAGGTATTTTCGAAAATTAGAGAGGGAAAAGTAGTTAGGTGGTTTTGAAAAAGATAAGAAACAAACAAAAAGTTAGTTTGTTGATTGAAAAAGATTTGAAATCAAATTTTGAAAGGTTAAGAAGAAAAGAAGTTAGATAAGATATTTTGAAATCAAATTTTGAAAAAGTTAAAGTTTTTGAAAAAGATAAGATAAAAGATAAAAAAGATTTTTAAGAAAAAGATATTTTTTAAAAAGATTTAATTTTTAAATTTACTTAACTAACAAGTAACTAAAAGATAAGATTCTAGAACTTAAAGATTGAACCTTTCTTAACAAGAAAGTAACAAACTTCAAATTTTTGAACTAATCACATTAATTGTTTGCTAATTTTCGAAAATTAGATATAAAAGATAAGAAAAAGATTTTTGAAAAAAATAAATTTTTTAAAAAAAATTTCGAAAATAAGAAAAAAAATGGAAAAGATATGATTTTCGTAAAAGATTTTGAAAAGATAAGATTTTTAAAATTGAAATTTTGACTTGACTTGTAAGAAACAACTAATTTTAAAAATTTTTGACCAAGTCAACCCAAAATTTCGAAAATTTGGAGGGAAATAAGGAAAAGATATTTTTTTTATTTTTGAATTTTTTTATGATGAGAGAGAAAAACACAAAAATGACCCAAAACATGAAAATTTTGGATCAAAACACAAGATGCATGCAAGAACACTATGAATGTCAAGATGAACACCAAGAACACTTTGAAGATCATGATGAACATCAAGAACATAATTTTGAAAAATTTTTGATGCAAAGAAAACATGCAAGACACCAAACTTAGAAATCTTTAATGCATGGACTCTAACAAACAAAAAA
>NW_026264905.1:1787-2464 GCF_000817695.3 Arachis duranensis
GATCCTCATGAATGCCACCATCTATCTAGCTTATACCACGAAGATTCTGTTGGGGAATCTAAGAGATATGCGCCTGGCCTAAAGTAGAACGGAAGTGGTTGTCAATCACGCGCGTTCATAGGTGAGAATGATGATGAGTGTCACGGATCATCACATTCATCAAGTTAAGTGTAACGTATATCTTGGAATAAGAATAAGAGAGAATTAAATAAAAAGTGATAGTAATTGTATTGAAACTTGAGGTACAGCAGAGCTCTACACCCTTAATCTATGGTGTGTAGAAACTCCACCGTTGAAAATACATAAGTAAAAGGTTCAGGCATGGCCGAATGGCCAGCCCCCTGAGTGATCAAGAGACCGAATAATCAAAGGCTAAACAGTCAAGAGATTAAACTGTCAAAAGATGTCTAATACAATAGCTAAATGTTCTATTTATAATAAACTAGCTCCTAGGGTTTACATGAGTATGTAATTGATGCATAAATCCACTTCCGGGGCCCACTTGGTGTATGCTTGGGCTGAGCTTGATCAATCCACGAGCTGAGGCTTTTCTTGGAGTTGAACTCCAAGTTATGACGTGTTTTGGGCGTTCAACTCCGGATCATGACGTTTTTCTGGCGTTTAACTCCAGACAGCAGCATGTACTTGACGTTCAACGCCAAGTTACGTCGTCAATT
>NW_026264905.1:5172-8139 GCF_000817695.3 Arachis duranensis
ACTTTATGAGTCTTGGCCGTGGCCCAAAGCACTCTGTCTTCCAGTATTACCACTGGATACATACATGCCACAGACACAAAATTGGGTGAACATTTTCAGATTGTGACTCAGCTTTGCTAGAGTCCCCAATTAGAGGTGTCCATGGTTCTTAAGCACACTCTTTTTGCCTTGGATCACAACTTTATTTTCTTTTCTTTTTTTCTCTTTTTTTCGAATTTTTTTTCGTTTTTCTCTTTCTCTTTTTTTTTTGTATTCACTGCTTTTTCTTGCTTCAAGAATCATTTTTATGATTTTTCAGATCCTCAGTAACATTTCTCCTATTTCATCATTCTTTCAAGAGCCAACAATTTTAACATTCATGAACAACAAATCCAAAAGACATATGCACTGTTCAAGCATACATTCAGAAGTCAAAAGAATTGCCACCACATCAAAATATTTAATCTGTTATAAAATTTGAAATTCATGTAATTCTTCTCTTTTTCAATTAAGAACATTTTTCATTCAAGAAAGGTGATGGATTCATAGGACATTCATAACTTTAAGGCATAGACACTAAGACACTAATGATCATAAGACACAAACATAGATAAACATAAGCATGAAAATTTGAAAAACAGGAAAATTAGTCTGGTGCCCCTTTCTGGCGTTAAACGCCCAGAATGGTGCCAGACTGGGCGTTAAACGCCCATTTGCTAGCTTCACTGGCGTTTAAACGCCAGCAAGTTCTCCTCAAGGGTGTGCTATTTTTCTTTCTGTTTTTGCTTTTTCAATTGATTTTGTGACTTCTCATGATAATCAACCTACAAAAAACATAAAATAACAAAGGAAAAATAGATAAAATATAACATTGGGTTGCCTCCCAACAAGCGCTTCTTTAATGTCAGTAGCTTGACAGAGGGCTCTCATGGAGCCTCACAGATGCTCAGAGCAATGTTGGAACCTCCCAACACCAAACTTAGCGTTTGAATGTGGGGGTTCAACACCAAACTTAGAAGTTGGTTGTGGCCTCCCAACACCAAACTTAGAGTTTGACTGTGGGGGCTCTGTTTGACTTTGTTTTGAGAGAAGCTCTTCATGCTTCCTCTCCATGGTTACAGAGGGATATCCTTGAGCCTTAAACACAAGGGATTCTTCATTCACTTGAATGATCAATTCTCCTCTGTCCACATCA
Organism: Arachis duranensis; assembly: GCF_000817695.3. Taxonomy (NCBI): domain Eukaryota; kingdom Viridiplantae; phylum Streptophyta; class Magnoliopsida; order Fabales; family Fabaceae; genus Arachis; species Arachis duranensis. Next base: position 6,347 of record NW_026264905.1, read on the forward strand.
ATCACAGCCTTTGCTGTGGCTAGGAAGGGTCTGCCAAGGATTATGGATTCATCCATGCACTTCCCAGTTTCTAGAACTATGAAATCAGCAGGGATGTAATGGTCTTCAATCTTTACCAGAACATCCTCTACAAGCCCATAAGCTTGTTTTCTTGAATTGTCTGCCATCTCTAGTGAGATTCTTGCAGCTTGTACCTCAAAGATCCCTAGCTTCTCCATTACAGAGAGAGGCATGAGGTTTACACTTGACCCTAGGTCACACAAGGCCTGAAGGTCATGGTGCCTATGGCACAAGGTATTGAGAACTTCCCAGGATCTTGTCTCTTTTGAGGTAATTTCTGCCTAGACAAGTCATCCAGTTCTTTGGTGAGCAAAGGAGGTTCGTTCTCCCAAGTCTCATTACCAAATAACTTGTCATTTAGCTTCATGATTGCTCCAAGATATTCAGCAACTTGCTCTTCAGTGACATCTTCATCCTCTTCAGAGGAAGAATACTCATCAGAGCTCATGAATGGCAGGAGTAAATCCAATGGAATCTCTATGGTCTCAGTGTGAGCCTTAGATTCCCATGGTTCCTCATTAGGGAACTCATTGGAGGCCAGTGGACATCCATTGAGGTCTTCCTCAGTGGCGTTCACTGTTTCTTCCTCCTCTCCTAGTTCGGCCATGTTGATGGCCTTACATTCTTCTTTTGGATTCTCTTCTGTATTGCTTGGAAGAGTACTAGGAGGGAGTTCAGTAATTTTTTTGCTCAACTGTCCCACTTGTGCCTTCAAATTCCTAATGGAGGACCTTGTTTCAGTCATGAAACTTTGAGTGATTTTGATTAGATTAGCGACCATGGTTGCTAAGTCAGAGTGGTTCTGCTTAGAATTCTCTGTCTGTTGCTGAGAAGATGATGGAAAAGGCTTGCCATTGCTAAACCTGTTTCTTCCACCATTATTGTTATTGAAACCCTGTTGAGGTCTCTGTTGATCCTTCCATGAGAGATTTGGATGATTTCTCCATGAAGGATTATAGGTGTTTCCATAGGGTTCTCCCATGTAATTCACCTCTTCCATTGAAGGGTTCTCAGGATCATAAGTTTCTTCTTCAGATGAAGCATCCTTAGTACTGCCTGGTGCAGCTTGCATGCCAGACAAACTTTGAGAAATCAAAATGACTTGCTAAGTCAATATCTTATTCTGAGCCAATATGGCATTCAGAGTATCAATCTCAAGAACTCCTTTCTTCTGAATTGTCCCATTGTTCACAGGATTTCTTTCAGAAGTGTACATGAATTGGTTATTTGCAACCATTTCAATGAGCTCTTGAGCTTCTGTCGGCGTCTTCTTCAGATGAAGAGATCCTCCAGCAGAGCTATCCAAAGACATCTTGGACAGTTCAGACAGACCATCATAGAAAATACCTATGATGCTCCATTCAGAAAGCATGTCAGAAGGACACTTTCTGATCAATTGTTTGTATCTTTCCCAAGCTTCATAGAGGGATTCACCTTCCTTCTGTCTGAAGGTTTGGACTTCCACTCTAAGCTTACTTAATTTTTGAGGTGGAAAGAACTTTGCCAAGAAAGCATTGACAAGCTTTTCCCAAGAGTTCAGGCTTTCTTTAGGTTGTGAGTCCAACCATATCCTAGCTCTGTATTCTTACAGCAAAAGGAAATAGCATAAGTCTGTAGACCTCAGGGTCAACCCCATTGTTCTTGACAGTGTCACAGATTTGCAAGAATTCAGCTAAAAACTGATGAGGATCTTCCAATGGAAGTCCATGGAACTTGCAATTCTGTTGCATTAG
>NW_026264905.1:8252-9865 GCF_000817695.3 Arachis duranensis
GGGAGTAGGTGCAGTAAAGTCACCCAGCACCTTTCTTGCATTGTTGGCATTGTTGTTGTTTTCGGCTGCCATGTCTTCTTCTTTGAAGATTTCTGTTAGGTCCGCTACAGAGAATTGTGCTTTAGCTTCTCGTAGCTTTTGCTTCAAGGTCCTTTCAGGTTCAGGATTAGCCTCAACAAGAATGCTTTTGTCTTTGCTCCTGCTCATATGAAAGAGAAGAGAACAAGAAAATATAGAATCCTCTATGTCACAGTATAGAGATTCCTTGATGTGTCAGAGGAAACGAAAAATAGAAGGAAGAGGTAGAAAATTCAAACTTATCAAGGAAAGATGGAGTTCGAATTGTGCATTGAGGAGTAGTGTTAGTCCATAAATAGAAGGATGTGAGAAGAGGGGAAGAAATTTTCGAAAATTAAGTAAGAGATTTAAAAAAAACATTTTAAAAAACACTAATTGATTTTCAAAAACCAAGAGTGGAAAAGAAATCAAGTGATTTTTGAAAAAGATTTTGAAATTAGAAATTAAAGAGATATGATTGAAAACTATTTTGAAAAAGATCTGATTAGGAAGATATGATTGAAAAGTTATGGTTTTAAAAAGATGTGGTTGAGAAGATATGATTTGAAAAACAATTTAAAAAGATTTGATTTTGAAAATTAATGACTTAGCTAACAAGAAAAGATATGATTCAAACATTAAACCTTTCTCAACAGAAAAGGCAACATATTTGAAATGTTGAATCAAATCATTAATTCATAGCAAGTATTTTTGAAAAAGGAAAGAAATTGATTTTGAAAACATATGATTGAAAAGATTTGATTTGAAAAAGATTTGATTTTGAAAAATTTTGAAAACTTGAAAAAAAAATTGGCATTAAAAACAAAATCTTCTCTCTTGTGCCATCCTGGTGTTAAATGCCCAGAATGGTGCACATTCTGGCGTTTAACGCCCAAAGCACTACCCTTTTGGGCGTTAAACGCCCAGCCAGGCACCTTGGCTGGCGTTTAAATGCTAGTTTGCCTTCTTCACTGGACGTTTTGAACGCCCAGCTTTTTCTGTGTAATTCCTTTGTTGTATGTTCTGAATCTTCAATTCTCTGTATTATTGACTTGAAAAGACACAAATTAAAAATATTTTTTTGGATTTTTAATAATGAAGAATAATCAAGATGCAACTAAAATCAAATGCAAGATACCAAACTTAGCAGTTTGTATACTACTGACACTAACAAGTTGAGAGTGCATATGATAAACAACAAAACACTCAAGATAGGAGAATTTAAAGATCAGAGCAAGTAAATCATCAAGAACAACTTGAACATCACTGAAGACACATGAAAAATGCAAGAAGAACAGAAATATACAATTGACACCAAACTTAAAATGAGACTCTAGACTCAACAAGAAATATACAATATTTTTGGTTTTTATGACTTTGTAATTTTTTTTTTGGATTTTTCGAAAATTAAGTGGAAAAAGAAAATAAAGATATCAAAATTCTTAATGAGAATTCCAGGAATCATGCAATGTTAGTCTAAAGCTTCAGTCTAAAGGAATTAGACATGGCTAGCCAAGCTTCAGCAAGACATTGCATTCAAGAGCTAAATTGATGAA
>NW_026264905.1:10530-11616 GCF_000817695.3 Arachis duranensis
TTAGACCTTCCGGATTCTCTTGAATGCTGCCATCAGTTCTAGCCTATACCACGAAGATTCCGGTTAAAGAATCCAAGAGATATTCACCCAGTCTAAGGTAGAACGGAGGTGGTTGTCAGTCACACGTTAATAGGTGAGAATGATGATGAGTGTCACGGATCATCACATTCATCGAGTTGAAGAACAAGTGATATCTTAGAACAAGAATAAGTCAAATTGAATAGAAGAACAATAGTAATTGCATTAATACTCGAGGTACAGCAGAGCTCCACACCTTAATCTATGGTTTGTAGAAACTCCACCGTTGAAAATACATAAGAACAAGGTCTAGGCATGGCCGAATGGCCAGCCTCCCATTGATCTAAGAACTAGGCGTCTAAAGATGAGTAAATTACATAAAAATCCACTTCCGGGCCCACTTGGTGTGTGCTTGGGCTGAGCATTGAAGCATTTTCGTGTAGAGACTCTTCTTGGAGTTAAACGCCAGCTTTTGTGCCAGTTTGGGCGTTTAACTCCCATTCTTGTGCTAGTTCCGGCGTTTAACGTCGGGCAGTTTTGAGCTGATTTGGAACGCCGGTTTGGGCCATCAAATCTCGGGCAAAGTATGGACTATTATATATTGCTGGAAAGCCCAGGATGTCTACTTTCTAAAGCCATTGAGAGCGCGCCAATTGGGATTCTGCAGCTCCAGAAAATCCACTTCAAGTGCAGGGAGGTCAGAATCCAACAGCATCTGCAGTCCTTTTCAGCCTCTGAATCAGATTTTTGCTCAAGTCCCTCAATTTCAGCCAGAAAATACTTGAAATCACAGAAAAACACACAAACTCATAGTAAAGTCCAAAAAAGTGAATTTTAACTAGAAACTAATAGAAATATACTAAAAACTAACTAAAATCCACTAAAAACAATGCCAAAAAGCGTACAAATTATCCACTCATCACAACACCAAACTTAAATTGTTGCTTGTCCCCAAGCAACTGGAAATCAAATAAGATAAACAGAAGAGAATATGCAATGAATTCCAAAAACATCTATGAAGATCAGTATTAATAAGATGAGCGGGGCTTTTAGCTTTTTGCCTCTGAA
>NW_026264905.1:11906-12061 GCF_000817695.3 Arachis duranensis
TTTTTGCCTTGGATCACAACTTTATTCTTTTTCTCTCTTTTTTTTCTTTTTTTTTCGTTTTTCTACTTTTTCTCTTTCTCCCTTTTTTTGTATTCACTGCTTTTTCTTGCTTCAAGAATCATTTTTATGATTTTTCAGATCCTCAGTAACATGTC
>NW_026264905.1:12325-22440 GCF_000817695.3 Arachis duranensis
GACACTAATGATCATAAGACACAGACATAGATAAACATAAGCATGAAAATTCGAAAAACAAGAAAATAGAGAACAAGAAAATTAAAGAACGGGTCCACCTTAGTGATGGTGGCTTGTTTTTCCTCTTGAAGATCTTATGGAGTGCTTGAACTCCTCAATGTCTCTTCCTTGTCTTTGTTGCTCCTCTCTCATGATTCTTTGATCTTCTCTAATTTCATGGAGGAGGATGGAATGTTCTTGGTGCTCCACCTTTAGTTGTCCCATGTTGGAACTTAATTCTCCTAGGGAGGTGTTGATTTGCTCCCAATAGTTTTGTGGAGGAAGGTGCATCCCTTGAGGCATCTCAGGGATTTCATGATGAGTGGGATCTCTTGTTTGCTCCATCCTTTTCTTAGTGATGGGTTTGTCCTCATCAATGGGGATGTCTCCCTCTATGTCAATTCCAACTGAATAACAGATGTGACAAATGAGATGAGGAAAGGCTAACCGTGCCAAGGTAGAGGACTTGTCCGCCACCTTATAAAGTTCTTGGGATATCCGGGTTCACACTTTGATCATGGTTCTTGGTGATCCATACATTGGCATAAAACTCTTGAACCATTAAGATTCCGACTTGTTGAATGGGGTTGGTAAGAACTTCCCAACCTCTTCTTCGAATCTCATGTCGGATCTCCGGATATTCACTCTTTTTGAGTTTAAAAGGGACCTCGGGGATCACCTTCTTCAAGGCCACAACTTCATAGAAGTGGTCTTGATGCACCCTTGAGATGAATCTCTCCATCTCCCATGACTTGGAGGTGGAAGCTTTTGCCTTCCCTTTCCTCTTTCTAGAGGTTTCTCCGGCCTTGGATGCCATAAATGGTTATGGAAAAACAAAAAGCAATGCTTTTACCATACCAAACTTAAAAGGTTTGCTTGTCCTTGCTATACCCCATTTTGAGGGTCTATCTTGTGTTGATTTCAAGGGTTTTATCAATAATTCCACACGCTTTCTATATGAAAATACAAGACTTTGTGATCCTTTCCTAATTTTGCCTCATGAATGAAAACATGCTTATTTTGCACTAAATTAGATACATTTCTAATCTTCTCTTGGTGCCATTCGATGCCGTGACCTGTGTGCTAAGTGGTTTCAGAATATAGGGCAGGGACAGACCGGAAGAGAGAAGGAGGATGGGTGCAAAGGAAGGGAGCATGAGAATTGAACTTTGGAAATCTCGGCATGGGCGCGTGCACGCACTTGACGCCTCCGCGCACATTACAAGATGCGCCGTGTGCGCGTGCGCGCCGATGTTCGAATATGATTTTTTTTAAAGAGCCACGTGACTTGGGCGTGGAGGCAGTTGGGAATCCCATTCTTTGGGAAGTGCCCTGGCGGGAAAAGCTTAAGAAGACCAAGGGAACAAGGGTTAAGGACTTTTTAGCTCATTTTCTAGATTCTAGATATTTTTGGGGAGATAGTTAGTTACACTTGTGGAGAAGGAGAGAGATTCAAAGCTCTCATTAGGGTTCATCTTCATCCAATTTCTGAATTTTCATTCACTCTTTGGTGAGATCCATTGCAATTCTCAATTCATTTTGTTCATGTCATAGATCTTCTTCTCCAATCTCAAGTAGTGTTTGTAATTGCTCAATTCTCATAGATCTTGGATTCAATTTTGTAGTTTTGGATTTAATCAATTCCTTTAGAATCTCATTTCCATTGTTGTTCTTTGTTAATTGTTGTTAGGTCCTTGTGTTGAAATACTTTTAATTCTACTTTCTTCTCAATTTTACTATGACTTTCACTCTTGCTCACCAAATGTTTGATGAAATGCCAACACTAGTTATGGAGTAAACACTAGTTATGGAGTAAAAGTTTTTTTTTACTTGGCATAGGGTTTGGGCCATTAGAAGAAGTTGAATAGTTGTGTCAATTGTTGAGTTGGAATTAGGGATTGCTAATTGACTTGGAGTACACTAAAGCTAGATTTCCATAAGGTAAAGCTAGGACTTGTGACTCAAGTTGATTACTCTTATTTGACTTTCCTCTATGCCTAGGGGTTAACTAAATGAAGCAAGGCCTAATTGTTGTCATCATTGAAGGAACTATAAGGATAGAATTTCTAATGCCAATCCTAAGCCAAGTCTTTTAAGGATTGATTGTTTGTTTTCTATTTTGCTAAAACCTTCAAAGAATCATAACAAGGCTTCCTAATCAATAAAATGCACACTCTAGCAATTCCAAGGGAGGACGACTCGGGAGACTAGTACTCTCGGTTATAGATTGTAGGATTGTTTGGTACGAAATTTAAGTGTCGACTAGACTATACTCACGATCATATTCATCATTGAATTCTAAATCGACATGCTAAATTTCGTTTATCAAAATGGCGCCGTTGCCGGGGAGCTTGCTTAGTGTGCCATTTTATTGTTTGGAATAAATGTGTATATATGTACATAGTTGCATTTCATTGTAATTTGTTCAAGTGACTAACCCCTCATCGTTACCATGAATTCCACTTCCCCTTCATTGCATGACGCGTTCACAACCGAATCCGAGCTTAGTCCCTTTTGATCCGGAAATAGAACGAACTTTGTTTCATATTAGACAAGCTCGGAGGTGGCTAAAGTTTGGGAAAGGTGAAGAGGTCTTCACTACCTCAACCACCTTACTAAAAGTGAACATTGAACCGTCACTCAAGGAAGGCATTAGTCATACTTCCATCAATATCACTAACAACTCTTCTTTCGTTTTAGGTACTAATACCATGGATGCTCCGAGGAGGGTTACCATCAAGGAAGCGGGTGCACTGGATTATGTCCTTCAACCCCTTCATGTAACTCACCCCAACTTGAATGCAAACTTTGAATTGAAGACTGCTTTGATCAACCTCTTACCTAAGTTTCACGGGCTTCCCGCACAAGACCCTATTCGACATCTCAAGGACTTTCATCGTATATGCTCAACCACTAGACGGGAAGGATCCGATGAGGTTGCTATATGGTTGTTTGCTTTCCCTTTCTCTCTTGAGGACAAGGCGAAAGAACGGTTCTACACTCTATCTAGTGAAGTCACCTCCGATTGGGACTTACTTAGAAGAGGATTCTTGGATAAATTCTTGCCCCCGGAGAAGATGGATAGGCTAAGGAAGGAAATGTCTTGTATTGTGCAAGGTGAAACGGAACCGCTATACGAGTATTGGGAACGGTTTCGTAAGCTACTAGACACATGCCCTAATCACATGCTTGACACTCAACTATTGCTTGGATACATATGTCAAGGGATGCGAGAACAAGATAGAACTCTCTTGGACACCTCTAGCAATGGTTCTTTGTCTAAATATAAAACAGCGGAGGAAGCATGGCAACTTATCATTGACTTAGCCGAATCCAATCAACATATGAGACGAAGAGTCAACCGCCCAAGAACCGTGAATGAGGTATCAACTAGTAGTGAAACCACCACTCTAACTCAATCCTTGAGCGAAATGACATCCATCTTGAGGCAACTCCAATTGAACCAACAACAACCACAACAACCTCAATCATACCAACAACAACCCCCACCCCCTCAACAACACAACCAACAATTGGTCCCTCAAAAAGTGTGTGGCATTTGTTCTTGCTATTCCCACTACACGGATGAGTGCCCAAGCCTTCAAGAAGACAACACTTTGGTGGCTACCCATAATTTCTATGACCGCCCAAATCAAGGGTACTACCAAGGCGGTAATTCTAACCAAGGGCACCCTTATCAAGGAGGAAGCTACAATCAAGGGAGTGGATACCACAATCAAAATTGGAGAGACAATCATCAACAAAGGGAATAGGGACAACAACAACAATGGAGGAGGTCAAAGATGGAGCAACAACTCACAAAATTTCTCACAAAACCGGCCACCATACAACCAACAAAATCAACCATACAACCAACAAAACCCACAAAGAAACTACCAAACATACAAACCACCACATCAAAGACCACCACCCAACCAATCACAAACCCCTCAACTCACATATGCAACCACCCCCTCCAACCAAGACGAAACACTCCGGACCATCATCCAAGGCCAAAAGGAACTACAAAACACACTTGCTTCCGGCCTCACCGGCGTCACCTCTACACTACAAGCTCTTCTTGCACGCATGGATACACCATCAAATTCCACTCCTCAACCCCCAATCCAAAGCGTCATTCCCTCTCAACCTTAACCAAATCCTAAGGGGGGCATCAATGCCATCACCCTTAGATCTGGAACACAATTAAAGGAGAAGGGAGCAAAGGACTCAAACCCTAACACAATCGCCCAAGAGGAGGAGAGAATAGATATAAAAGAGGTAGAGGAAGAGGGGACACAACAAGTTATAATTGAGGATGAAGCTCAACCAACAAAGGAGACCTCCAAGGCCAAAAGAACCTTGGAAGAAGAAATTGCTCAACCACTCCCATTTCCAACACTTGCAAAGAAAGCTAAAAAGCGCATAGAACTCGACCCCAAAATGGTAGAAATGTTCAAGAAAGTTGAGGTAACCATCCCCCTCTTTGATGTTATCCATCAAGTTCCTAGATATGCAAAATTCCTTAAAGATCTATGCATGAACAAGGATAGAATTCTTGAATTGGAAACCATCCCATTGGGGAGTTCTATTTCCGCTTTAATGGGAGCATTTCCGGAGAAGTGTGATGATCCGGGCCCTTGTATGGTCACTTGCACCGTCAATGGAGTTCAATTTATCGATTGTATGTGTGACCTCGGAGCATGTGTTAGCATCATGCCGCTCTCCGTCTACCGGGTATTGAAGTTGCCACCACTAAAAAGGTCGACGGCAAGATTTGTCCTAGCGGATAAAAGCATAATAACCGTGACGGGTGTTGCGGAAGATGTATTGGTGAATATCAAAGGGTTGGTATTTCCGATTGACTTCTATGTCCTTGAAATGCCATCAAGCGAAACCGAGAGAGCATCATCCATCCTACTTGGAAGACCATTTTTGAGAACTTCTAGATTTAAGTTAGATGCCTACTCGGGAACCTACTCATTTGAGATAGATGAGAGAGTCATAAGTTTTAGCCTAGAAGAAGCAATGAAGCATCCACCGGAGAATCACTCTCTATTCCGGTGTGACCCAATTGACAACATGGTTGCCGAAGTGCACCTTGCAAAGTTAGATGAGAAGTACATGATTGAAGAAACAAATGAAGGTCCAAGCAAATTAAACACCACACACCATACAAACCATCTGGAAACTCAAACTTCAAAGAATGACAAAAAGATGGAATTGAAGCCACTACCACCCCATTTAAGGTACTCATATCTTGATGAAGCCCAAGAGCTCCCCGTGATAATTGCAAAAGAGTTAACTCCTCAACAAGAAGAAAAATTGCTAGATGTATTGAGGAAAAATAAAAGGGCAATCAGGTGGAATTTGGCAGATCTAGTGGGAATAAGCCCCCAAGTATGCGAGCATCGCATATTTCTTGAAGAAGGAGCAAAACCGGTCCGACAACCTCAAAGGAGACTTAATCCAACCATTCTTGAGGTTGTGAAAAAAGAAGTCACTAAGCTACTTGAAGCGGACATCATCTATCCTATCTCGGATAGCGAGTGGGTAAGCCCGGTCCAAGTGGTGCCAAAGAAATCCAGGGTGACCACAATCAAAAATGAAAGCGGTGAACTTATAGCGACAAGAGTGCAAAATTCTTGGAGAGTATGCATAGACTACCGAAGGTTGAATGCGGCCACAAGAAAAGATCACTTCCCACTACCGTTTATTGATCAAATGCTTGATCGACTAGCCGGTAAATCATATTATTGCTTTCTTGATGGTTATTCTGGATACTTCCAAATTCACATTGCTCTAGAGGACCAAGAAAAAACCACATTTACTTGCCCCTTTGGGACGTATGCTTACAAGCGTATGCCATTCGGCCTATGCAATGCACTGGCAACGTTTCAAAGATGCATGATGAGCTTATTTGCGGACTTTCTAGAACAATGTATGGAAGTTTTTATGGACGACTTTAGTGTGTACGGTGATTAATTTGATCATTAATTAGGTAACCTTGAAAAAGTCTTAGAAAGATGCACCAAAACAAACCTTGTTTTAAATTTTGAAAAATGTCATTTTATGGTCAAACAAGGCATTGTTTTGGGACATATAGTCTCAAAAGAAGGCATCTCTGTAGATCCGGCAAAAATAAATGTCATATCTAGTTTACCTTACCCCTCCTCCGAGAGGGAAGTCCGTTCTTTTCTTGGACATGCAGGATTCTACCGGAGATTCATCAAAGACTTTAGCAAGGTAGCCTTACCTCTCTCTCAACTACTACAAAAAGACACTGAATTTGAGCTAAGCAAGGAATGTATGGAAGCATATGACAAACTTAAAGTAGCATTGACACAAGCCCCTATTGTGCGAGGACCGAATTGGACTCAACCATTTGAAATCATGTGCGATGCCTCAAATTATGCGATAGGAGCCACGTTAGCACAACGCGAAGGTGAGATTCCCTACGTCATAACTTATGCTTCTAAAACACTAGACGGTGCCCAATCCAACTACACTACAACCGAAAAGGAACTCCTAGCCATTGTTTTTGCTTTGGACAAGTTCCGAGCATATCTTCTCGGTTCCAAGGTTGTAGTGTACTCGGATCACGCGGCACTAAAGTACTTATTGGCCAAAAAGGAATCAAAACCGAGATTAATTCGTTGGGTGCTTTTGTTACAAGAATTTGACTTGGAGATCAAAGATAGGAGCGGAGTGGTTCACAAAACTTAGTGGCGGACCATCTAAGTCACCTCGAACACACAAAAGGCGACACCACTCCTATCAATGACTCCTTTCCTCTAGATGGTTTGCACGCAATCTCGGAAGTAGTTCCTTGGTATGCCCCAATAGCAAACTACTTGGTTTCACGCACCCTCCCTCCCAATCTCAGCAAACATCAAAAGGATAAGCTGAAAAGCGAATCCAAATACTATGTTTGGGACGATCCCTATTTATGGAGGTGCAGAGCGGACCAAATAGTGCGACGGTGTATACCTCAAACCAAATTCCAAGCAATCTTGGACGCTTGCCATGCTTCCGAAGGAGGTGGCCACTATAGCCCCCAAAGAACGGCAAGAAAGGCCCTTGATTGCGGATTTTGGTAGCCAACACTTCTCAAAGATTCTTCTCTCTATTGCAAATCTTGCCCCCAATGCATTCGGTTTGGAAATAATTCTAAGAATGACGAAATCCCCCAACAAAATATGCTTTTTTGTGAAATCTTTGATGTATGGGGAATCGACTTCATGGGACCATTTCCAAATTCCAATGGCTTTCTCTACATCTTGTTAGCCGTCGATTATGTGTCAAAATGGGTGGAGGCAATCCCCACCCGAACGGATGATGCTCCTGTTGTTTATTCTTTTGTGAGGAACAATATCATTTGTCGCTTTGGCTCCCCAAGAGCAATCATAAGTGACCAAGGATCCCACTTTTGCAACAAAAAAATGGTCGGCCTCATGAGAAAGTATGGCATCATACACAAAGTCGCCACGGCCTACCACCCTCAGACAAACGGCCAAGCTGAGGTTTCTAACCGGGAAATCAAACATGTGTTGGAAAGGGTTGTGAAGCCGAATCGGAAGGATTGGAGCGCTAAACTCTCCGATGCACTATGGGCATATCGAACGGCTTACAAAACATCCATTGGCATGAGCCCCTTTAGGCTTGTATATGGTAAAGCATGCCACTTACCGGTAGAAATCGAACACAAAGCTTATTGGGCAATAAAGGAATGTAATATGAGCTTGGTGGAGCCGGAGTAGAGAGAAAGCTTCAATTAGCGGAATTGGAATGCTTAAGATTAGAAGCTTATGACAACTCTAGACTTTACAAGGAAAAGATGAAAGCCATCCATGACAAGAACATTAGGAGAAGGGAATTCCGACCCGGTGACTAGTCCTTCTTTACAACTCAAGGTTGAAATTACTACCGGAAAAGCTTAGATCAAGGTGGGATGGACCCTACCAAGTGGAGAAAGTAGAACCTTTTGGGGTCTACCACTTACGCCACCCATCAAGTCCGGACATTTTCAAGGTAAATGGACACCGTCTCAAATTGTACCATGGTGAGCAAAGAAGGAACTCCAAGGAATTTGAAGTATTCCTCTTGAGGGATGCCTCTCTTGAACAAGAACTTTGAGCTAGTGGAAGTCCAACTTAAGGACGGTAAACAAAAGTGCTAGGTGGGAGACACCCCACCATGGTAAGATCTTCCTTTGTACATAACCATTGCATCATTTCTTGATTGACACTTGTTTAACACTTGACTTCATGATTGATACCTAGGTAATAGAAGTAGTTGTAGTTAGAGTTTAATTCTAATTTTGCTTCATTTGTTGAGATCATTTGGTAGTATCAAGTTAAAACATCCTTCTATAGTGCTTCAGTGGCTGTCTAGAGGGTTGGAATGCCATAAGTGGTGCAAAAACATGCAAAATTTTGGAAAAGGCACCCTTCTGCGCGTGCGCGCACCTGGCGCGCGCACGTCCTTGAAGCATTTGTCAACCATCCGCGCGGATGCGCACCGTGCGCGAACGCATGGATCGACAAAAGCGACCCTCCATACATTTTCCAGAGAGTTGAGCCCACCCTACGCCAACCCCATGCTTGAGGCACAGGCCAATCACGCGTGCGCGCACATGGTGCCCAAGGACTAACGGCCAAGCCACTCCTGAAGAAGGCTAAGGGCCCCGTTGATGCTCTAGAGAAGGACAACCCTCCAAAGGATTCAAATAAGTTCCCTAACCGCTACTGTGAACTTGTTTACTCAAGAATGATTGAAAGGAATTATCACCCAGAGCCTCTTCTAGTCCTACCGGCTCACCTCACTCCGATAGTGATGCCACACATTGACCGGAGGCAATGGAGGTTCCTCTTGCGGCAACCAAAGGAGGCCAATCTCTCATGGGTGGTGGAATTCTACTCCAACTACCACTCACCCATTCTCACATCAATATTTGTGCGCCGGAAGCAAGTGTCAGTCACAGTGGAAACCATCCGAGAAGTCCTTGGGATTGGGCCGTTGACGGATGGATATGATGCCTACCAAGAAGTCCTGACTGCATGCGATGACCGTGCGTTCGATTGGAGCGCGATCCTCCGCGTAATTGCTTTACCCGACGCATCACATTCCGGGGGACCATAAAGCAACGACCAAAGGGTTTAGATGCCTGCTACCTCACTCAAGAAGCCACGGCATGGGCCCAAATTCTAGCTCACTACGTGCTCCCGAGCACCCATGGGTCATCCATTACTGCCGAGCTTGCATTATTGATATGGTGCATTCAAACCGAGAAATCGGTCGACATTTCGCATGCCATTCGCCAATCCATGGGGTGCATTCATGCCAAGGGAAATCTACCATTCCCTGCTATGGTGACCGAATTAGTTGCAATGGCCGGCGTCCACCGAGAGGCTAAGGATAGGAGAACCTCAATTCCGGTCGAGGGCGATGTTATTCCGACCAAGAGGTGCCTCAAGCCTCCGAAATTCACCAAGGACATTGGACTACCCACACCGACTCGCAACACCACAACATCATCCACACCACAAAAATCAGCCGCCCAACGCCTTGAAGACCTTCACAAGAAGTTGGACCGTTACGAGAGGCGTAACCAACGCCGATACGCTCACGTGAAGAAACTTCTAAGCGTAGTCACCCCACCTATGGAGGAACCAGATATCTCCACATCCACCGCAACTTCAAGCGGAGATAGTGATGACATTGGAGATGAGGGACACTTGGGACTCGACCACCCATTGCGCCTAACCTATAGCACGGAGGACCGTGCTAAGTTTTAAGTGTGGGGAGGTCAGCCGACCGATCTCCGTAGGTAACACCCAAATAAATACTCCTTTGTAATTAGGTTAGGTTGCATGATTAGGTCTTATTTGACATAGATTGCATGATAAGTCTACTTGGTTGGAACAATGAAACTCTTTCTTAGGAAATCAATACTTTGGGGCAACCGTAGCACTGCCAATTTCGAATATTTTGATGCCAAATTTGCATGAAGAATTATATTTTGGAACATGGATTTTGAGTTAAGAACACAAGCTAGTGAGCTTTGAGCCTTGTTT
>NW_026264905.1:22592-25787 GCF_000817695.3 Arachis duranensis
TCATGCATTTATATGATTGAGGCCATCATTTCATTGAGCTTACTTACCCAAATAGCCTTACCTTTTATCTTCCATTGTTAGCCAATTTGATCCTACGCTTAACCCACTTGTTCTTATTTTAGCAAATTACAAGCCTTTAAGTGGAAAACAATAAATGTCCTTAATTTGGATCTTTGATTAGCTTAGGCTAGTGTGTGTGAGTATCATTCAAGTGTGGGAATCTTGGGACATTGGATGAATAAAAGGGTAGTTTTGTATTGTTATTGAAAATATTAGAAATTGGGTACATACTCATGTATTGATCAAATGTATAGACCTTATGCATTGATGCTCTTGTATATAGAAAGAAAAAAAATGAGAAAAACAAAAGAAAAAAAAAGAAAATAAAAAGAAAAAAAAAATAATATGGAAAAGAAAAAGAAAGAAAAAGAAGAAAAAGAAAGAAATAAAAAGGGGACAAAATGCCCCAAAGCAAAGTGTAGCTCAATAAAATCAATGCATGAGTGTTGTGAAATGAAAATGGATACATGAGTATGTGAAAAAGTGAAAAATGGGTAGTTAGGTTAGAACTTAATTCTATAGGATGTCATAGGTTAGGAGGGAAGTCTAAGCCTATCAAAGATTCAAATTTCAAGCTCACTTGACCAAATATGCATCCTACCTTGACCCTAGCCCCATTACAACCAAAGAAAAGACCTCATGATATATGTATGCATGCATGAAATATTTGTTGATTGTTAGAAGAAAAACAAATCTTAGAAAGCATGATTATGAGAGAATTGAGAGAATCAACCCTAAACACTTGAGCGACTAGAGTACAAACACTTCCGGTGAGGGTTCGATGCTCAATTCCTTGATTCCCGGCTCTCACGAGCGTTCCTCATGCAAAGTCGCATATATTGCATTTGACGCATAAAATTGGTAAGTCCTATATTTGACCTCCATCAGACCCTATATGCTTGCATATATCTTAGGAAGGTCGATTTGTTCCTAACCAAGTAGATAATAGCGCTAGTCATAGTTGCATTCATATAAGTAGGTTGCACTTCATGAGTCTTATACCTTTATGATCCCTCGGTCTTTAGTGTTTCTTTTGCATTTCTCCACGCATGAGGACATGCTAGAATCTAAGTGTGGGGAGGTTGATATACCCCATTTTGAGGGTCTATCTTGTGTTGATTTCAAGGGTTTTATCAATAATTCCACACGCTTTCTATATGAAAATACAAGACTTTGTGTTCCTTTCCTAATTTTGCCTCATGAATGAAAGCATGCTTATTTTTCACTAAATTAGATACATTTCTAATCTTCTCTTGGTGCCATTCGATGCCGTGACCTGTGTGCTAAGTGGTTTCAGAATATAGGGCAGGGACGGACCGGAAGAGAGAAGGAGGACGGGTGCAAAGGAAGGGAGCATGAGAATTGAACTTTGGAAATCTCGGCATGGGCGCGTGCGCGCACTTGACGCCTCCGCGCACATTACAAGATGCCCCGTGGGCGCGCACACGAACATTGCGCGTGCGCGCCGATGTTCGAATATGATTTTTTTTAAAGAGCCACGTGACTTGGGCGTGGAGGCAGTTGGGAATCCCATTCTTTGGGAAGTGCCCTGGCGGGAAAAGCTTAAGAAGACCAAGGGAACAAGGGTTAAGGACTTTTTAGCTCATTTTCTAGATTCTATATATTTTTGGGGAGATAGTTAGTTACACTTGTGGAGAAGGAGAGAGATTCAAAGCTCTCATTAGGGTTCATCTTCATCCAATTTCTGAATTTTCATTCACTCTTTGGTGAGATCCATTGCAATTCTCAATTCATTTTGTTCATGTCATAGATCTTCTTCTCCAATCTCAAGTAGTGTTTGTAATTGCTCAATTCTCATAGATCTTGGATTCAATTTTGTAGTTTTGGATTTAATCAATTCCTTTAGAATCTCATTTCCATTGTTGTTCTTTGTTAATTGTTGTTAGGTCCTTGTGTTGAAATACTTTTAATTCTACTTTCTTCTCAATTTTACTATGACTTTCACTCTTGCTCACCAAATGTTTGATGAAATGTCAATACTAGTTATGGAGTAAAAGTTTTTTTTTACTTGGCATAGGGTTTGGGCCATTAGAAGAAGTTGAATAGTTATGTCAATTGTTGAGTTGGAATTAGGGATTGCTAATTGACTTGGAGTACACTAAAGCTAGATTTCCATAAGGTAAAGCTAGGACCTGTGACTCAAGTTGATTACTCTTATTTGACTTTCCTCTATGCCTAGGGGTTAACTAAATGAAGCAAGGCCTAATTGTTGTCATCATTGAAGGAACTATAAGGATATAATTTCTAATGCCAACCCTAAGCCAAGTCTTTTAAGGATTGATTGTTTGCTTTCTATTTTGCTAAAACCTTCAAAGAATCATAACAAGGCTTCCTAATCAATAAGATGCACACTCTAGCAATTCCAAGGGAGGACGACTCGGGAGACTAGTACTCTCGGTTATAGATTGTAGGATTGTTTGGTACAAAATTTAAGTGTCGACTAGACTATACTCATGATCATATTCATCATTGTATTCTAAATCGACATGCTAAATTTTGTTTATCAGTCCTCGAGCAAAAGAAGAAAGAAGAGAGTAGAAGAAGAAGAAATGAAGGAGATGGAGATGGCTTTGTGGTTCAGCCAAAGGGGGAGAAGTAGTGTTTAGGTTGTGTGAAAATGAAGGGGTGAAGATGGGCTTATATGGGAGTGGAGAGAGGGGTAGGGTTCGGCTATGGGAGGGTGGGTTTGGGAGGGGAAGTGGTTTGAATTTGAATGGTGAGGTAGGTGGGGTTTTATGAAGGATGGATGTGAGTGGTGAAGAGAAAGATGGGATTTGATGGGTGAAGGGTTTTTGGGGAAGAGGTGTTGAGGTGATTGGTAAAGAAGAAGAGAGAGAGTGGTGGGTTAGGTGGGGATCCTGTGGGGTCCACAGATCCTGAGGTGTTAAGGAAAATTCATCCCTGCACCAAGTGGCGAGCAAAAATGCCCTTTGTGCCAATTCTGGCATTAAACGCCGGGCTGGTGCCCATTTCTGGCGTTTAACGCCAGCTTCTTGCCCTTTCCTGGCGTTTAATGCCAGTCTGGTGCCCCTTTCTGGCGTTAAACGCCCAGAATGGTGCCAGACTGGGCATTAAACGCCCAACAGCTAACCTCACTGGCGTTTAAACGCCAGT
>NW_026264905.1:25978-26274 GCF_000817695.3 Arachis duranensis
ATGCAAGGAAGGTGCTGGGTGACTTTACTGCACCTACTCCCGACTTCTATGGGAGAAGCATCTTTATCCCTGCCATTGGAGCAAACAACTTTGAGTTTAAGACTCAATTAGTTTCTCTAATGCAACAGAATTGCAAGTTTCATGGACTTCCATTGGAAGATCCTCATCAGTTTTTAGCTGAATTCTTGCAAATCTGTGACACTGTCAAGACCAAAGGGGTTGACCCTGAGGTCTACAGACTTATGCTATTCCCTTTTGCTGTAAGAGACAGAGCTAGGATATGGTTGGACTCACAA
>NW_026264905.1:26618-28156 GCF_000817695.3 Arachis duranensis
TTCAGAAGAAAGGAGTTCTTGAGATTGATACTCTGAATGCCATATTGGCTCAGAACAAGATATTGACTCAGCAAGTCAATTTGATTTCTCAAAGTTTGTCTGGCATGCAAGCTGCACCAGGCAGTACTAAAGATGCTTCATCTGAAGAAGAAGGTTATGATCCTGAGAACCCTTCAATGGAAGAGGTGAATTAAATGGGAGAACCCTATAGAAACACCTATAATCCTTCATGGAGAAATCATCCAAATCTCTCATGGAAGGATCAACAGAGACCTTAACAGGGTTTCAACAACAATAATGGTGGAAGAAATAGGTTTAGCAATGGCAAGCCTTTTCCATCATCTTCTCAGCAACAGACAGAGAATTCTAAGCAGAACCACTCTGACTTAGCAACCATAGTCTCTGATCTAATCAAAACCACTCAAAGTTTCATGACTGAAACAAGGTCCTCCATTAGGAATTTGGAGGCACAAGTGGGACAGCTGAGCAAGAAAATTACTGAACTCCCTCCTAGTACTCTTCCAAGCAATACAGAAGAGAATCCAAAAGGAGAATGTAAGGCCATCAACATGGCCGAACAAGGAGAGGAGGAAGAAGCAGTGAACGCCACTGAGGAAGACCTCAATGGACGTCCACTGGCCTCCAATGAGTTCCCTAATGAGGAACCATGAGAATCTAAGGGTCACACTGAGACCATAGAGATTCCATTAGATTTACTCCTGCCATTCATGAGCTCTGATGAGTATTCTTCCTCTGAAGAGGATGAAGATGTCACTGAAGAGCAAGTTGCTAAATATCTTGGAGCAATCATGAAGTTAAATGACAAGTTATTTGGTAATGAGACTTGGGAGAACGAACCTCCTTTGCTCACCAAAGAACTGGATGACTTGTCTAGGAAGAAATTACCTCAAAAGAGACAAGATCCTGGGAAGTTCTCAATACCTTGTGCTATAGGCACCATGACCTTCAAGAAGGCCTTGTGTGACCTAGGATCAAGTGTAAACCTCATGCCTCTCTCTGTAATGGAGAAGCTAGGGATCTTTGAGGTACAAGCTGCAAGAATCTCACTAGAGATGGCAGACAATGCAAGCTTATGGACTTGTAGAGGATGTTCTGGTAAAAGTTGAAGACCATTACATCCCTGCTGATTTCATAGTCCTAGAAACTGGGAAGTGCATGGATGAATCCATCATCCTTGGCAGACCCTTCCTAGCCACAGCAAAGCTGTGATTGATGTGGACAGAGGAAAATTGATCATTCAAGTGAATGAAGAATCCTTTGTGTTTAAGGCTCAAGGATATCCCTCTGTTACCATGGAGAGGAAGCATGAAGAGCTTCTCTCAAAATAGAGTCAAACAGAGTCCCCACAGTTAAACTCTAAGTTTGGTGTTGGGAGGCCACAACCAAATTCTAAGTTTGGTGTTGAACCCCCACATTCAAACTCTAAGTTTGGTGTTGGGAGGCCACAACCAACTTCTAAGTTTGGTGTTGAACCCCCACATTCAAACTCTAAGTTTGGTGTTGGGAGGTTCCAACAT
>NW_026264905.1:28249-28757 GCF_000817695.3 Arachis duranensis
CTTTGTTATTTTATGTTTTCTGTAGGTTGATGATCATGGGAAGTCACAAAATCAATTGAAAAAGCAAAAACAGAATGAAAAATAGAAAGAAAAATAGCACACCCTGGAGGAAGATCTTGCTGGCGTTTAAACGCCAGTAAGGGCAGCAAATGGGCGTTTAACGCCCAGTCTGGCACCATTCTGGGCGTTTAACGCCAGAAAGGGGCACCAGACTGGCGTTAGACGCCAGGAAAGGGCAAGAAGCTGGCGTTAAACGCCAGAAATGGGCACCAGCCCGGCGTTTAACGCCAGAATTGGCATAAAGGGCATTTTTGCTCGCCACTTGGTGCAGGGATGAATTTTCCTTGACACCTCAGGATCTGTGGACCCCACAGGATCCCCACCTACCCCACCACACTTTCTCTTTTTCTTCACCAATCACCTCAACACCTCTTCCCCAAAAACCCTTCACCTATCAAATCCCATCTTTCTCTTCACCACTCACATCCATCCTTCATAAAACCCCACC
>NW_026264905.1:28877-40429 GCF_000817695.3 Arachis duranensis
GCCCATCTTCACCCCTTCATTTTCACACAACCTAAACACTACTTCTCTCCCTTTGGCCGAACCACAAAGCCATATCCATCTCCTTCATTTCTTCTTCTTCTACTCTCTTCTTTCTTCTTTTGCTCGAGGACGAGCAAACTTTTTAAGTTTGGTGTGGTAAAAGCATTGATTTTTGTTTTTTCATAACCATTTATGGCATCCAAGGCCGGAGAAACCTCTAGAAAGAGGAAATGGAAGGCAAAAGCTTCCACCTCCGAGTCATGGGAGATGGAGAGATTTATCTCAAGGGTGCATCAAGACCACTTCTATGAAGTTGTGGCCTTGAAGAAGGTGATCCCCGAGGTCCCTTTTAAACTCAAAAAGAGTGAATATCCGGAGATCCGACATGAGATTCGAAGAAGAGGTTGGGAAGTTCTTACCAACCCCATTCAACAAGTCGGAATCTTAATGGTTCAAGAGCTCTATGCCAATGCATGGATCACCAAGAACCATGATCAAAGTGTGAACCCGGACCCAAAGAATTGGCTTACAATGGTTCGGGGGAAATACTTAGATTTTAGTCCGGAAAATGTAAGGTTGGCATTCAACTTGCCCATGATGCAAGGAGATGAACACCCACACTAGAAGGGTCAACTTTGATCAAAGGTTGGACCAAGTCCTCATAGACATTTGTGAAGAGGGCGCTCAATGGAAGAGAGATTCAAGAGGAAAGCCAGTTCAACTGAGAAGGCATGACCTCAAGCCCGTGGCTACAGGATGGTTGGAGTTTATCCAACGCTCAATCATTCCGACTAGTAACCGGTCCGAAGTTACTATGGACCGGGCTATCATGATTCATAGCATCATGATTGGAGAGGAAGTAGAAGCTCATGAGGTTATAGCCCAAGAACTTTATAAGGTGACGGACAAGTCCTTGATCGGGGTAAAACTTGTCTCTCAACAAATTCCCATTCGGCAAGTGTACCGAATTTGTCGTCAAGTAAAAACTCACAATAGAGTGAGGTCGAATCCCACAGGGATTGATTGATCAAGCAACTTTAATTAGAGGAATGATCTAGTTGAGCGAATCCATGAATAGAGTTGATAATTGCAGAAATTAAAATGGCGAGAAAGTAAATGACTGAAAGTAAATAGCAGAATTGTAAATGGGAATGGGGGAATTGCTCATAAAAGTAAATTGCAGAAAATAAAGAGAATGGGTAAGATCAGAAATGGGGAGTTCATTGGGCTTAGGAGATGTTGCATTCTCCGGATCAATTTCATTTTCATCTCTTCCTCAATCAATGCACTCATTGATCTCCTTGGCAATCTTAAGTGATTGAATCACTAAGGATCTGAAGAGATCCATGTTTGAATAGCCTCTTTTCCAAGATAACTATCCAATTGGATGAAGATCGAAAGCTTTCAAGTAAAATCAAAAGGAAAGATAGAAGAAGAATAAGAAAATTAGTATTGATCCATCAAATTACAACAGAGCTCCCTAACCCAATGAAAGGGGTTTAGTTGTTCATAGCTCTAGAAAACAAAATCAAAGATGGAGAATACATGATAAAACTAGAAGTGCAGAGAAAGTAAAGATACAGAGAGTAGTTCTCTCCTCTAAAAAGCCCCTCTCTATTTCAAAACTACCCCTATATATACTACTCTTCTCAGCTTCTAGTTAGTTCTTCAAGTCTTGGGCCTTTGGATCTTTGAGTTTGAAGCAGTTCCTTTCTTCATTTGGGCTTGGCTTACTTGCAGAGAGAAAATGTGAAGTGGGCAGAGACTTTTGCTCAAGACGTTAGGGGTGTTTAATATTTAGTGAAAATACAAGTTCGAGAACGTTAGTGACACTTAACATTGTCACTAACGCTGCCATGCACCCCTTTGCCTCACGTTAAAGCCAGTTAACGTGGCTTTTAATGTTGCCTTGTTAGCCTTCGAGAATGTTAGTGACACTCAACATTGTCACTAACGTTCAAGTGTGCCCCTTCTTGCTTCGTTAAAGCTCACGTTAACTAGGTTAACGTGGCTTCTAATGTGGCCTTTGCCAACCTTCGAGAACGTTAGTGACACTCAACATTGTCACTAACGTTCAAGTGTGCCCCTAGGTCTCACGTTAGAGTCCACGTTAACTGGGTTAACGTGGCTTCTAACGTGGCCATTCTTAGCCATCCCAACGTTAGTGACAATGTTGAGTGTCACTAACGTTGGCTTATTCTTCATTCCTCATCGTTAGCTTCCACGTTAACCAAGTTAATGTGGAGGTTAACGTGGCTCTTAGGGGTTGTGTGGTTGCTCCAACGTTAGTGACAATGTTGAGTGTCACTAACGTTGTCGACAACTCTCCATCTCTTACGTTAGCTCCCACGTTAACCAAGTTAACGTGGGAGTTAACGTGGCTCTTTGCACCTTAGGCCAACGTTAGTGACAATGTTGAGTGTCACAAACGTTGTCGACAACTCTCCATCTCTTACGTTAGCTCCCACGTTAACCAAGTTAACGTGGGAGTTAACGTGGCTCTTTGCACCTTAGGCCAACGTTAGTGACAATGTTGATTGTCACTAAGTTGGCTTCTCTTCCCCCTTTAACGTTAGAGGCCACGTTAACTAGGTTAACGTGGCTTCTAACGTGGCCATTTGTGAGCAATTTCCAACGTTAGTGACAATGTTAAGTGTCACTAACGTTCTCGAAGGTTGGCAAAAGCCACGTTAAAAGCCACGTTAACCTAGTTAACGTGAGCTTTAACGCGAAGCAAGAAGGGGCACAATTGAACGTTAGTGACTCCAGAGAAAGGAGTCATTCTTGTGGAAGTCATATTACTGATTTTATGGTGGTTTCATGCATAGCAACTTAGGTTCATTCCACTACTGGCTTTCAGACCTTTATCATCTCCTAAATTACTCACTTTGTTATGTCCCATGAGACCTGTATTTATTGATCCTTTTATTGTTATTTCAAGGGCTGTTTGTGTTATTAGGCTAAGTGTTTTGTAAGGGGGCAACTCTTTAGGATAAGCTTTCAGCCAACAATCTCGAACCAGTTGGTTCAAGGTGCTAGGTGTTGAAGCACCCCTAAGGACTTACTTGCTCAAGTCTCTCCCCCATACATACACACCACAGGCATATAGTTTATTTATTTTCTTTCTTTGAGACCTTGGTGTCCAGCACCTCTTTGGGTTACTAAATGCTCTGTGGTGAGGGTTACTCTTGATAGTGGATTTTCAGCTGATAATCCCGGGTTAGTTAACCCAAGTTACCAGGTGATAAAGCACCCCAATGAGCTTATTCATCCAAGTAGATCCCCCACACAGGAGCACCACAGACACATGTCTTAAGGCAAACCATTGGTGCCTAGCCTTATTGCTTACTCTTTTTCTTTTGTTTTTCACTTCCATTGTTCTTTCCCTTTTCTCTTATTAGGATCTTGTTGTTATCTTAATCTCATGGGTATATCAAAAGTAAAGTATTCAGGATTGATAGTTGTCATCCTAACCTTGTGGTTGAACCAACTTAGCTAACTTATGACTACCCCCAAAGATTCATGAATGCACTTTCACATTATGAACTCTACTCTGCTCTTTTTAAAACATAAAACATTCCCTTCTTCAAACAAATAGACAAGCTTACAAGTAAATAAGGGAAAGATGCAGTGACACTTAAACCAGAATCACAGACCATGCTCAACAACAAGGTAGAGTTAAAACAAACATGTTTAGGCCTCACTGGTAATCATTAATCAAGATTGCATTTGAGCTTCCAATGTTCGAATTGTAAATATATGGAATTAAGTGACAATACAACCTTCAGGTGACAACTTCTAATCGCCTTCTTTTCGTTCTCCTCCTGCTCTTTGCTTCCTTGAGCGAAGGGGCACCATAAGGTTCCTGTAAAGTTATTGGAAGTTGCTGGTTCCCAAAGCACTTGAGGAATAATTAGCTTGCATGTGCTTGTTCTTATGAACTTGATTTGGTGGGTGAACACCAAACTTAGTTCCTTGTTTAGTACACAATCTTGCACATATGCTGATAACTCATATCTTGTTGTTAACAGAACAATGATTAACTAAAGTCTAACTACATCTAAGTGGTTTCCCTCAATTGGTTAGAGCTAGCAATGTGTTTTGGGAGCAGGTGTAATTCTAACTAAATGTCCTTTTGGTGGAACACCAAACTTAGAATTACACTGTCTCTTTTGATTGTTCTAGTGTGAAACACCAAACTTAGCTCCTTGCAATACAGGGGAAACAACTTGTGAATTTTATTGAAATGAAGATGAAAATGACTACCTGAGGTTGGGTTGCCTCCCAACAAAGCGCTTTTTTATCGTCGCTAGCTCGACGAGTCCTCACTCACTTGAGATGGTATTTCATTCTGGGGTTTTTCCCCAGGTTGCCCAGATAATGCTTGAGTCTTTGTCCATTCACTGTAAAAGTCCTTTTTGACCCTTCATCCATGACTTCTACGTGCCCGTACGGTGAGACCTTTGTGACAAGAAAGGGCCCGAACCACCTTGATTTGAGTTTTCCTGGGAACAGTCTTAGTTTGGAATTGTATAGGAGCACTCGCTGCCCCCTTTCGAAACTTCTGGGTGCAAGATGTGAGTCATGTCTTCTCATTGCCTTCTCCTTG
The DNA here is from genome assembly GCF_000817695.3 of Arachis duranensis. NCBI lineage: Eukaryota > Viridiplantae > Streptophyta > Magnoliopsida > Fabales > Fabaceae > Arachis > Arachis duranensis. Next base: position 33,487 of record NW_026264905.1, read on the forward strand.
TACATCTTGGTATTCTCATAGGCTTGTGACCTGAATTCTTCCATCTCTTGCAGCTGCAAGATTCTCTTTGCACCAGCAGCAATGCTATCAAAATTTTGATAGCCCATAAAGCTTTGTGTTCTAGCTCCAGTGGTAAGTGACAGGCTTTACCGTACACCAGCTGATATGGGGACATTCCAAGTGGTGTTTTAAATGCTGTTCTGTATGCCCAAAGAGCATCATCCAGCTTCTTTGACCAATCCTTTCTTGATGCACCCACAGTCTTTTCCAAAATTCTCTTTAGTTCTCTGTTAGAGATCTCAGTTTGTCCACTTGTTTGGGGGTAGTAAGGTGTGGCTACCTTGTGTTTTATCCCATATTGTAGGAGAAGAGCCTCTAATGGTCGGTTACAAAAATGGCTCCCTCCATCACTGATGAGGGCTCTTGGGACTCCAAACCGGCTAAAGATATTCTTCCTGAGGAAGTTCATAACCACCTTGTTATCATTTGTTGGAGTTGCAATTGCCTCCACCCACTTGGAGACATAATCCACAGCTACTAAGATGTACTTGTTTGCATATGAAGTTGGAAATGGCCCCATGAAATCTATTCCCCATACATCAAACAGTTCCAGCTCTAGAATGAAATTTTGTGGCATGGCATTTCTTTTGGGCAAATTTCCCGCTCTTTGGCATTCGTTGCAGCTTTTTACCAGTTCTTTGGCGTCCTTGGAAAGGGTTGGCCAAAAGAAACCACTTTGTAGAACCTTTGCTGCAATTCTGTCCCCTCCAAAGTGGCCTCCATAGCTTGAGCTGTGGCAATTCCATAGCACCTCTCGTCCTTCTTCTTCCGAAACACATCTTCTGAGGACTCCATCTGAACACTTCTTGAAGAGATATGGCTCATCCCAGACAAAGTATTTTGCATCATTCATGAGCTTTCTTTTCTGATGTTTATGTATCTCTGGTGGCAAAGCCCCAGTTGCCTTGAAGTTGGCTATGTCTGCAAACCATGGAGCCTTGTGAACTATCATCAACTGCTCATCAGGGAAGAGCTCGTTCACTTGAATATCATGTGCCCCACCTTCATCCTGAGGGATTCTGGAGAGGTGATCTGCTACCTTGTTCTCCACTCCTTTCTTGTCTCTGATTTCAATATCAAATTCCTGCAACAATAAGATCCATCTTATTAGTCTTGGTTTTGATTCCTGCTTAGCAAACAAATATTTAAGTGTTGTGTGATCTGTGAAAACAATCACTTTTGCACCAATGAGGTATGATCTAAACTTGTCAAATGCGAAAACTATTGCCAGCAGTTCCTTTTCGGTTGTGGTATAATTTCTTTGAGCATCATTAAGGACCTTGCTGGCATAGTATATCACATGGACTAAGCTATCTTTCCTCTGTCCTAACACTGCCCCTATTGCATAATCAGATGCATCACACATTAGTTCAAAAGGTAAGTTCCAATCAGGTGGGGAGATGATAGGTGCAGAGGATAGCCTCATTTTCAAATTCTCAAAAGCCAACATGCATGTTTCATCGAAGACAAATGGTGTGTCAGCTACAAGGAGATTGCTTAAGGGCTTTGCTATCTTTGAAAAATCCTTAATAAACCTTCTGTAAAAACCTGCATGCCCTAAAAAGCTCCTAATTGCCTTGACATCACCGGGTGGAGGAAGTTTTTCAATAATTTCCACTTTAGCTCTGTCCACCTCAATACCCTGGTAAGAAACCTTATGACCAAGGACTATTCCTCCTGTCACCATGAAGTGACATTTTTCCCAGTTCAAAACCAGATTAGTCTCTTGACATCTCTTCAATACCAGGGCTAGGTGATGTAAGCAACTAGGAAAAGAATCTCGAAATACTGAAAAATCATCCATAAAAACTTCAATGAATTTCTCTATCATGTCTGAGAAGATAGAAAGCATGCAGCGTTGGAACGTTGCAAGTGCATTACATAGCCCAAATGGCATGCGCCTATAAGCAAACACTCCATATGGGCATGTGAAGGAGGTTTTCTCTTGGTCTCTAGGATCAACCACTATTTGGTTATATCCTGAATAGCCATCGAGAAAACAATAAAATGCATGGCCTGCAAGTCGTTCCAACATTTGGTCCATGAATGGAAGCGGGAAATGATCTTTTCGTGTAGCTTCATTGAGTTTTCTGTAGTCTATACACATCCGCCATCCAGTGACGGTCTTTGTAGAAATTAATTCGTTCCTCTCATTCGGAACTACAGTTATTCCTCCCTTCTTTGGGACAACATGTACAGGGCTGACCCATGGGCTGTCTGAGATAGGGTAGATCACCCCTCCCTGCCATAACTTCATAACCTCTTTCTGCACCACCTCTTTCATAATTGGGTTCAGCCTCCTTTGAGATTGAATGGATGGTTTGGCATCTTCTTCTAGCAGTATCTTGTGCATGCATATAGCTGAGCTTATTCCTTTCAGGTCAGCAAAATTCCATCCAATGGCATCCTTGTGTCTCCGCAGTACTTGGAGTAGTTCATCCTCTTGATTCTGTAGTACTTGGAGTAGTTCATTCTCTTGATCCTGGTTGAGGGATGAGCTTATGATTACTGGGTAACTTCCGTTTTTCCCCAAAAATACATATTTGAGAGTAGGTGGCAGTGCTTTGAGCTCAAGTTTTGGTGCCTCTGACTTTTGATTTTCCACCTTGGGCGCTTCTTGTGTATGAATTTCTATTGCTGCAACCTCTTCACTTGATTCATATTCCTCCCCTACTACCCTCTCTGGCTCTTCAGGTTCTTCTTCCTCAAAGTCCTCATGTACTTCTTCCTCAAGCGCATCTAACCTCATGCATTCCCCGAATTGCTCTGGTGGGTAACTCATGGCCTTGAATACGTTGAAGGTCATCTCTTCATTGTGTAATCTCAAGGTGAGGTCACCTTTTTGGACATCTCTTCTTTGTGCAATCTCAAGGTGAGGTCACCTTTTTGGACGTCAATGACAGCTCCTGCAGTGGCCAAGAAGGGCCTTCCCAGGATAATGGAAGCCTTGGGTTCCTCTTGCATATCTAGGACCACAAAATCTGCTGGGAATATGAACTCTCCCACCTTTACCAACAAATCCTCTACTATGCCGTGAGGGAACTTGAATGATCGGTCTGCCAATTGTAGGGCCATCTTTGTTGGTTTAGCCTCTTTGATCTTCATCTTCCTCATCATAGCTACTGACATCAAATTGATGCTGGCTCCTAGGTCACAAAGAGCCTTCTCCACCGTGATCTCACCTATGACACAAGGGATCTGAAAACTCCCTGGATCCTTCAATTTCTGGGGTAATTTGTGCTGAATGATAGCACTGCATTCTTCGGTCAGTATCACAGTTTCGTTGTTCTTCCAGCTTCTCTTCTTAGTCATGAGCTCCTTTAAGAACTTGGCATAGAGAGGCATTTGTTCTATTGCTTCAGCAAAGGGTATGTTGATTTGTAGCTTTTTGAAGATTTCTAAAAATCTCAAAAATTGGTTGTCATCCCCCTTTTTCTTCAATTGCTGAGGGTATGGAACTCTCGGGACATCCGGCTTCAGCTTCCCTTCTTGTTTTTGACTTTTAGAAGTTGGGCTCTGATCTCCATCTTGCCTTTCTCCTTCGTCAATTGACTCTTCTTCTAGTTCCTTCTGGTCAAATCCCTTCAGTTCTTTCCCACTCCTAAGAGTGATAGCTTGACACTCCTCCTTTTTACTTCTGTTGTTGCCAGAAGTCCGATTGAATAGGTAACCAACTTGTGTTTCAAGCTTCTCAATGGCAGCATCTTGGTTCTGCATATTTGACTGCACTTCCTCTCGGAACGCTTTACTGTCTTGGATGTCTCTGCATATGCTCTCAAGCAGGGTTTCAATCTTAGAGATTCTGTCATCACATGATGGTATATTGAGGGTAGAAGTAGAAGGGTGAGATGTATTGATGTGGTTTTGTGGGTATGTCCTCTGAGTGAATTGTTGGGGAGCTGTGTTGTTGTTAGAGTTGTGACGTCTCTGATCTTGGCCTTGGTCTTGTTGATTACCCCACCCAAAGTTTGGGTGATTCCTCCATCCAGGGTTGTAGGTCTTGGAGTATGGATCAAGGTTGTGTCTATGTGAATTCCCAATGTAGTTGGCTTGCTCCTGAGTGCCTTCTTCCTCTTTACTTGCTTCCTCTTGAGTTGAAGTGGTGATCGCTGCTACTTGACTTCTCTCCATCTTCTTGGTGAGGTCAGCTAGCTGCTTGGTGATGAGCTTGTTTTGAGCAAGCAGAGCATCTACATTGTTCAGCTCCATTACTCCTCTAGTGTTCCCTCTTTCGGAAGCATAGAAGTAGCCATTCTCAGCTACAGTTTCAATGACATCTATGGCTTCCTCAATGGTCTTCTTCTTGTTCAAAGAACCTCCGGATGAATGGTGTTGTCAAGCTCTCCTTTGGAAAAGACTCTAACCACTTGGTTGCCTTGTCTCTGAGAGAGAATGGGAACAACAACAGTCTATAGACGTCTGGTTGAACTCCATTGGACTTCACTGTGTCACATATTCTCAGGAAGGTGTTTAAGTGTTGGTTGGGGTCTTCTTGGACACCTCCTCCAAACGAGCAATTGTTCTGAACAAGGGTGATGAGTTGTGGCTTTAGTTCAAACTTGTTGGCATGGATGGTTGGTTTTTGGATGCTACTTCCGCAGTTCCCTGGGTTTGGGTTAATGTAAGAGCCCAAGACTCTTCTATCTTCCCCACCAGGATTTGCTCTACCTCCTCCACCATGGTTGTGCACCTCTTCCTCACGATGGCCTTCCATGGTTGTTTCAAAGTATTCTTCACAGTGTTCCTCCTCTTCTTCAGCACCCACTACACGTTTTTCTTTTGCCTCCCTCCTTAATCTTAAGAAGGTTCTCTCAGGTTCAGAATCAAAAGAAGTTGAAGCTCTGCTTCTTCTCCCTGTCATACAAAACCACAGAGTACAAGCAAAGAAAAGTAATATAGAAAGTATCTTGTTAGAATTATTTGTTAGTGTCAGTGAGGCAATATATCAAAAAGTTAGTGGGGTTAGTGAACTGAATTGTAAATAGCAAAGAAAAACTAAGAAACAGGGGAGGGGAAGAATTATGACGGAAAGCAAATTAAACAGACAGAAAATTAAATCAAACAAAATACAAATGCTCAATCTAGTGATCCTCTAATGTAATCATTGTTGATGCACAATCAATCCCCGGCAACGGTGCCATAAACTTGATCGGGGTAAAACTTGTCTCTCAACAAATTCCCATTCGGCAAGTGTACCGAATTTGTCGTCAAGTAAAAACTCACAATAGAGTGAGGTCGAATCCCACAGGGATTGATTGATCAAGCAACTTTAATTAGAGGAATAATCTAGTTGAGCGAATCCATGAATAGAGTTGATAATTGCAGAACTTAAAATGGCGAGAAAGTAAATGACTGAAAGTAAATAGCAGAATTGTAAATGGGAATAGGGGAATTGCTCATAAAAGTAAATTGCAGAAAATAAAGAGAATGGGTAAGATCAGAAATGGGGAGTTCATTGGGCTTAGAAGATGTTGCATTCTCCGGATCAATTTCATTTTCATCTCTTCCTCAATCAATGCACTCGTTGATCTCCTTGGCAATCTTAAGTGATTGAATCACAATTTCTTGCAATTCGATCTCTCAAATCTTGATCAATAGCCACTTCCTTGGTCAATTGCTCATGAGAAGAGATGAAGTGTAGTCACTGATTATACCACATGCACTTCCCAAATCAAATGCTTAGAGGGTTATAGCCACATACCCATCCACACTCAATTTGGTCCTACATGAGAAAGCATTCCTAGCTAATCTCTTCATTCCTCTTTCAAGGATCCGAAGAGATCCATGTTTGAATAGCCTATTTTCCAAGATAACTATCCAATTGGATGAAGATCGAAAGCTTTCAAGTAAAATCAAAAGGAAAGATAGAAGAAGAATAAGAAAATTAGTATTGATCCATCAAATTACAACATAGCTCCCTAACCCAATGAAAGGGGTTTAGTTGTTCATAGCTCTAGAAAACAAAATCAAAGATGGAGAATACATGATAATACTAGAAGTGCAGAGAAAGTAAAGATACAGAGAGTAGTTCTCTCCTCTAAAAAGCCCCTCTCTATTTCAAAACTACCCCTATATATACTACTCTTCTCAGCTTCTAGTTAGTTCTTCAAGTCTTGGGCCTTTGGATCTTTGAGTTTGAAGCAGTTCCTTTCTTCATTTGGGCTTGGCTTACTTGCAGAGAGAAAGTGTGAAATGGGCAGAGACTTTAGCTCAATACGTTAGGGGTGTTTAATATTTAGTGAAAATACAAGTTCGAGAACGTTAGTGACACTTAACATTGTCACTAACGTTGCCATGCACCCCTTTGCCTCACGTTAAAGCCCACGTTAACTGGGTTAACGTGGCTTTTAACGTTGCCTTGTTAGCCTTCGAGAAAGTTAGTGACACTCAACATTGTCACTAACGTTCAAGTGTGCCCCTTCTTGCTTCGCTAAAGCTCACATTAACTAGGTTAACGTGGCTTCTAACGTGGCCTTTGCCAACCTTCGAGAACGTTAGTGACACTCAACATTGTCACTAACGTTCAAGTGTGCCCATAGGTCTCACGTTAGAGTCCACATTAACTGGGTTAACGTGGCTTCTAACGTGGTCATTCTTAGCCATTCCAACGTTAGTGACAATGTTGAGTGTCACTAACGTTGGCTCATTCTTCATTCCTCATCGTTAGCTTCCACGTTAACCAAGTTAACGTGGAGGTTAACGTGGCTCTTAGGGGTTATGTGGTTGCTCCAACGTTAGTGACAATGTTGAGTGTCACTAACGTTGTCGACAACTCTCCATCTCTTACGTTAGCTCCCACGTTAACCAAGTTAACGTGGGAGTTAACGTGGCTCTTTGCACATTAGGCCAACGTTAGTGACAATGTTGAGTGTCACTAACGTTG
>NW_026264905.1:40658-40899 GCF_000817695.3 Arachis duranensis
CTCTACCTTGGCAAGGTTAGCCTTTCCTCATCTCATTTGTCACCTCTGTTATTTAGTTGGAATTGACATAGAGGGAGACATCCCCATTGATGAGGACAAACCCATCACTAAGAAAAGGATGGAGCAAACAAGAGATCCCACTCATCATGAAATCCCTGATATGCCTCAAGGGATGCACCTTCCTCCACAAAACTATTGGGAGCAAATCAACACCTCCCTAGGAGAATTAAGTTCCAACATG
>NW_026264905.1:41001-42141 GCF_000817695.3 Arachis duranensis
ATGAGAGAGGAGCAACAAAGGCAAGGAAGAGACATTGAGGAGCTCAAGCACTCCATAAGATCTTCAAGAGGAAGAACAAGCCGCCATCACTAAGGTGGACCCGTTCTTTAATCTCCTTGTTCTTTATTTTTCTTGTTTTTCGAATTTTCATGCTTATGTTTATCTATGTTTGTGTCTCATGATCATTAGTCTCTTAGTGTCTATGCCTTAAGGTTATGAATGTCCTATGAATCCATCACCTTTCTTAAATGAAAAATGTTCTTAATTGAAAAAAAAAGAGAAGAATTGCATGAATTTTGAATTTTATAACAGATTAATTATTTTGATGTCGTGGCAAACCCTTAATAAAAAGAATTAAAAGGATTATCAAGGTTGATGAAAAAGAGAGAGCCTTCCCAGCCAAGGACACTGCACGATTCCCAAATTGCTACTGTGAGCAGATGTTTCCTATTCTAGCAGCTCGAAATTACAACAATGGACACCTTCTTATCCTTCCGCCTCGTATTGCTGAATTTGTTGAGCCACAAATTGCACAGAGAAAGAGAAAAAGAAAGAAATAAAAGTGTGATCCAAGGCAAAAAGAGTGTGCTTAAGAACCCTGGACACCTCCAATTGGGGACTCTAGCAAAGCTGAGTCACAATCTGAAAAGGTTCACCCAATTATGTGTCTGTGGCATGTATGTATCCGGTGGTAATACTGGAAGATAGAGTGCTTTGGGCCACAGCCAAGACTCATACACTAGCTATGTTCAAGAATCATTATACTTAACTAGGAGAATCAATAACACTATCTGAGTTCTGAGTTTCTATAAATGCCAATCATTCTGAACTTCAAAGGATAAAGTGAGATGCCAAAACTGTTCAGAAGCAAAAAGCTACTAGCCCGCTCATCTATTTAGAACTAAGCTTTATTGATGTTTTGGAATTTATTGTATATTCTCTTCTTTTTATCCTCTTTGATTTCCAGTTGCTTGGGGACAAGCAACAATTTAAGTTTGGTGTTGTGATGAGCGGATAATTTGTACGCTTTTTGGCATTATTTTTAGTATGCTTTTAGTGGGTTTTAGTTAGTTTTTAGTATATTTCTATTAGTTTTTAGTTAAAATTCACTTTTCTGGACTTTACTATGAGTTTGTGTGT
>NW_026264905.1:44615-53375 GCF_000817695.3 Arachis duranensis
CCTTAGGTGTCCTACTCGGGATAGCGTCATTTAAAGAATGAGGATCGGCACGACGTAAAAAAAAAAGAGGTGCAACACGAGACCTTCCCAGGAGGTCACCCATCCTAGTACTACTCTCGCCCAAGCACGCTGAACTGCGGAGTTCTGATGGGATCCGGTGCATTAGTGCTGGTATAATCGCACCTATTGTAGTTCAGACACAAAATTTTCTTAACCATGCGGCGCGAGAGAGCGTAACAATATCAGCGAAGCCTTGCGGGTACCGTAGGTGCCTGCCGAGGATGAGGCCATTGCGGCTCGCCCTTAGATGTCCTACTCGGGGTAGCGTCATTTAAAGAACGACGGTCGGCACGACGTAAAAAAAAAAGAGGTGCAACACGAGGACTTCCTAGGAGGTCGCCAATCCTAGTACTACTCTCGCCCAAGCACGCTTAACTACGGAGTTCTGATGGGATCTGGTGCATTAGTGCTGGTATGATCGCACCTATTGTAGTTTGCACACACAATTTTCTTAACCATGTGGCGCGAGAGAGCGTAACACTATCCGCGAAGCCTTGCGGTTATCGTAGGTGACTGCCGAGGATGAGGCCATTGCGGCTCGCCCTTAGGTGTCCTACTCCGGATAGCGTCTTTTAAAGAACGAGGGTCAGCACGACTTAAAAAAAAGAGGTGCAACTCGAGGACTTCCCAGGAGGTCACCCATCCTAGTACTACTCTCGCCCAAGCACGCTGAACTGTGAAGTTCTGATGAGATCCGGTGCATTATGATGGTATGATCGCATCTATTGTAGTTTGCACACACAATTTTCTTAACCATGCGGCGCGAGAGAGCGTGACACTATCCGAGAAGCCTTGCGGGTACCGTAGGTGCCTGCCGAGGATGAGGCCATTGCGGCTCGCCCTTAGATGTCCTACTCGGGATAGCGTCATTTAAAGAACGAGGGTCAGCACGACGTAAAAAAATGGTGCAACACGAGGACTTCCCATGAGGTCACCCATCCTAGTACTACTCTCGCCCAAGCACGCTTAATTGCGGAGTTCTGATGGGATCCGGTGCATTAGTGCTGGTATGATCGCACCTATTATAGTTTGCACACACAATTTTCTTAACCATGCGGCGCGAGAGAGCGTAACACTATCTGTGAAGCATTGCGGGTACCGTAGGTGCCTGCTGAGGATGAGGCCATTGCGGCTCGCCCTTAGGGGTCCTACTCGGGATAGCGTCATTTAAAGAACGAAGGTAAGCACGAGGTAAAAAAAATGAGGTGCAACAAGAGGACTTCCCAGGAGGTCACCCATCCTAGTACTACTCTCGCCCAAGCACGCTGAACTGCGAAGTTCTGATGGGATCCGGTGCATTAGTGATGGTATGATCGCATCTATTATAGTTCGCACAAATAATTTTCTTAACCATGCGGCGCCAGAGAGCGTAACACTATCCGCGAAGCCTTGTGGGTACCGTAGGTGCCTGCCGAGGATGAGGTCATTGCGGCTCGCCCTTAGGTGTCCAACTCCGGATAGCTTCATTTAATGAACGAGGGTCAGCACGACTTAAAAAAAAAAGAGGTGCAACACGAGGACTTCCCAGGAGGTCACCCATCCTAGTACTACTTTCGCCCAAGCACGCTGAACTGCGAAGTTCTGATGGGATCCGGTGCATTATGATGGTATGATCGCATCTATTGTAGTTTGCACACACAATTTTCTTAACCATGCGGCGCGAGAGAGCGTAACACTATCCGCGAAGCCTTGCGGGTTCCGTAGGTGCCTGCCGAGGATGAGGCCATTGCGGCTCGCCCTTAGATGTCCTACTCGGGATAGTGTCATTTAAAGAACGAGGGTCAGCACGACGTAAAAAAAAGGTGCAACATGAGGACATCCTAGGAGGTCACCCATCCTAGTACTACTCTCACCCAAGCACGCTTAATTGCGGAGTTCTGATGGGATCCGGTGCATCAGTGCTGGTATGATCGCACCTATTATAGTTCCACACACAATTTTCTTAACCATGCAGCGCGAGAGAGTGTAATACTATCCGCGACGCCTTGCGGGTACCGTAGGTGCCTACCGAGGATGAGGCCATTGCGGCTCGTCCTTAGGTGTCCTACTCGGGTTAGCGTCATTTAAAGAATGAGGGTCAGCACGACGTAAAAAAAAAAGAGGTGCAACACGAGGACTTCCCAGGAGGTCACCCATCCTAGTACTACTCTCGCCCAAGTACACTTAACTGCGGAGTTGTGATGGGATCCGGTGCATTAGTGCTGGTATGATCACACCTATTATAGTTCGCACACACAAGTTTCTTAACCATGCGGCGCGAGAGAGCGTAACACTATCCGCGAAGCCTTGCGGGTACCGTAGGTGCCTGCTGAGGATGAGGCCACTGCGGCTCGCCCTTAGGTGTCCTACTCGGGATAGCGTCTTTTAAAGAATGAGCGTCGGCAAGACGTAAAAAAAAGGAGGTGCAACACGAGCACTTCCCAGGAGGTCACCCATCTTAGTACTACTCTCGGCCAAGGACGATTAACTGCGGAGTTCTGATGGGATCCGGTGCAATAGTGCTGGTATAATTGCACCTATTATAGTTCGCACACAAAATTTTCATAACAATGCGGCGTGACAGAACGTAACACTATCCGCGACGCCTTGCGGGTACCGTAGGTGCCTGCCGAGGATGAGGCTGTTGCGGCTCGTCCTTAGGTGTCCTACTCGGGATAGCGTCATTTAAAGAACGAGGGTCAGCACGACGTAAAAGAAAAAAAAGACGTGCAACACGAGGACATCCCAAGAGGTCATCCATCCTAATACTACTCTCGCCCAAGTACACTTTACTGCGGAGTTTTGATGGGATCCGGTGCATTAGTGCTGGTATGATCGCACCTATTATAGTTCGCACACACAATTTTCTTAACCATGCGGCACGAGAGAGCGTAACACTATCCGCGAAACCTTGCAGGTACCGTAGGTGCCTGCCGAGGATGAGGCCATTACGGCTCGCCCTTAGGCGTCCTACTCGGGATAGCGTCATTAAAAGAATGAGCGTCGGCAAGACGTAAAAAAAAAGAGGTGCAACACGAGGACTTCCCATGAAGTCACCCATCTTAGTACTACTCTCGGCCAAGCACGATTAACTGCGGAGTTCTGATGGGATCCGGTGCATTAGTACTGGTATGATTGCACCTATTATACTTCGCACACACAATTTTCATAACCATGCGGCGCGAGAGAGCGTAACACTATCCGTGACGCCTTGCGGGTACCGTAGGTGCCTGCCGAGGATGAGGCCATTGCGGCTCGTCCTTAGTTGTCCTACTCGGGATAACGTCATTTAAAGAACGAGGGTCAGCACGACGTTAAAAAAAAAAAAAAAAGTCATTTAAAGAATGAAGGTCGGCACGACGTTAAAAAAAAAAAAAAGAGGTGCAACACGAGGACTTCTCAGGAGGTCACCCATCCTAGTACTACTCTCGCCCAAGTACACTTAACTGCGGAGTTTTGATGGGATCCGGTGCATTAGTGCTGGTATGATCGCACCTGTTATACTTCTCACACACAATTTTCTTAACCATGCGGCGCGAGAGAACGTAACACTATCTGCGAAGCGTTTCGGGTAACGTAGGTGCCTGCCGAGGATGAGGCTATTACGGCTCGCCCTTAGGTGTCCTACTCGGGATAGCGTCAATTAAAAAATGAGCGTCGGCAAGATGTATAAAAAAAAAAAGAGGTGCAACACGAAGACTTCCCAGGAGGTCACCCATCTTAGTACTACTCTCGCTCAAGCACGGTTAACTACGGAGTTCTGATGGGATCCGGTGCATTAGTGCTGGTATGATCGCACCTATTATAGTTCGCACACAAAATTTTCAAAACCATGTGACGCGAGAGAGCGTAACACTATCCGCAACGCCTTGCGGGTACCGTAGGTGCCTGCCAAGGATGAGGCCATTGCGGCTCGTCCTTAGGTGTCCTGCTCCGGATAGCGTCATTTAAAGAACGAGGGTCAGCACGACGTAAAAAAAAAAGAGGTGCAACACGAGAACTTCCCAGGAGGTCATCCATCCTACTACTACTCTCGCCCAAGTACACTTCACTACGGAGTTTTGATGGAATCCGGTGCATTAGTGCTGGTATAGTCGCACCTATTATAGTTTGCACACACAATTTTCTAAACCATGCGGTGCGAGAGAGCGTAACACTATTCGCAAAGCCTTGCAGGTACCGTAGGTGCCTGCCGTGGGTGAGGACATTGGAGCTCGCCCTTAGGTGTCCTACTTGGGATAGCGTCATTTAAAGAATGAGGGTCGGAACGACGTAAAAAAAAAGATGTTCAACACGAGGACTTCCCAGGAGGTCACCCAACCTAGTACTACTCTCGCCCAAGCACGCTTAACTGTGAGTTCTGATGGGATCCGGTGCATTAGTGCTAGTATGATCGCACCTATTATAGTTCGCACACAAAATTTTCGTAACCATGAGGCACGAGAGAGCGTAATACTATCCGCGACGCCTTGCGGGTACCGTAGGTGCCTGCCGAGGATGAGGCCATTGCGGCTCGTCCTTAGGTGTCCTACTCGGGATTGCGCACCTATTATCAATCGCACACAATTTTCTTAACCATGCGGAGCGAGAGAGCGTAACACTATTCGCGAAACCTTGCGGGTACTGGAGGTGCCTGCCAAGGATGAAGCCATTGCGGCTCGCCCTTAGGTGCCCTACTCGGGATAGCGTCATTTAAAGAATGAGCATCGGCAAGACGTGAAAAAAAAAAAGAGGTGCAACACGAAGACTTCCCAGGAGGTCACCCATCCTAGTACTTCTCTCGCGCAAGAACGCTTAACTGTAGAGTTCTGATGGGATCCGGTGCATTAGTGCTGGTATGATCGCACCTATTATAGTTCGCACAAAAAATTTTCATAACCATGCGGCGCGAGAGAGCGTAACACTATCCGCGACGCCTTGCGGGTACCGTAGGTGCCTGCCGAGGTTGAGGCCATTACGGCTCGTCCTTAGGTGTCCTACTCAGGATAGCGTCATTTAAAGAACGAGGGTCAGCACGACGTAAAAAAAAAAAAGAGGTGCAACACGAGGACTTCCCAGGAGGTTAGCCATCCTAGTACTACTCTCGCCCAAGTACACTTAACTGCGGAGTTTTGATGGGATCCGGTGCACTAGTGTAGGTATGATCGCACCTATTATAGTTCGCACACACAATTTTCTTAACCATGCGAAGCGAGAAAGCGTAACTCTATCCGTGAAGCCTTGGGGGTACCGTAGGTGCTTCCGAGGATGAGGCCATTGCGGCTCGCCCTTAGGTGTCCTACTCGGGATAACGTCATTTAAAGAATGAGCATCGGCAACACGTAAAAAAAAAAGTGGTGCAACACGAGCACTTTCCAGGAGGTCTCCCATCTTAATACTACTCTCGGCCAAGCACGATTAACTACGGAGTTCTGATGGGATCCGGTGCATTAGTGCAGGTATGATCGCACCTATTATACTTCGCACACCCAATTTTCTTAACCATGTGGCGTGAGAGAGCGTAACACTATCTGCGAAGCCTTGTGGGTACCGTAGGTGCCTGCCGAGGATGAGGCCATTATGGCTCGCCCTTAGGTGTCCTACTCGGGATAGCGTCATTTAAAGAATGAGCGTCGGCAAGACGTAAAAAAAAAAAAAAGAGGTGCAACACGAAGACTTCCCAGGAGGTCACCCATCCAAGTACTACACTCGCCCAAACACGCTTAACTGCGGAGTTCTGATGGCATCCGGTGCATTAGTGCTGGTATGATCGCACCTATTATAGTTCGCACACAAAATTTTCGTAACCATGCGGCGCGACAGAGCGTAACACTATCAGCGACGCCTTGCGGGTACCGTAGGTGCCTGCCAAGGATGAGGCCATTGCGGCTCGTCCTTAGGTGTCCTACGCGGGATAGCGTCATTTAAAGAACGAGGGTCAGCATGACGTAAAAAAAAAAAAGAAGTGCAACACGAGGACTTCCCAGGAGGTCATCCATCCTAGTACTACTCTCGCCCAAGTACACTTCACTGCGGAGTTTTGATGGGATCCGGTGCATTAGTGCTGGCATGGTCGCACCTATTATAGTTCCCACACGCAATTTTCTTAACCTTGTGGCGCGAGAGAGCGTAACACAATTCGCGAAGCCTTGCAGGTACCGTAGGTGCCGGCCGAGGATGAGGACATTGCAGCTCGCCCTTAAATGTCCTACTCGGGATATTGTCATTTAAAGAATGAGGGTCGGCACGACGTAAAAAAAAAAGAGGTGCAACACGAGGACTTCCCAGGAGGTCACCCATCCTAGTACTACTCTCGCCCAAGCATGCTTAACTGCAGAGTTCTGATGGGATCCGGTGCATTAGTGCTGGTATGATCGCACCTATTATAGTTCGCACAAAAAATTTTTATAACCATACGGCGCGAGGGAGCGTAACACTATCCGCGAAGCCTTGCGGGTACCGTAGGTGCCTGCCGAGGATGAGGACATTGCAGCTCGCCCTTAGATGTCCTACTCGGGATAGCTTCATTTAAAGAACGAGGGTCAGCACGACGTAAAAAAAAAAGAGGTGCAACACGAGGACTTCCTAGGAGGTCACCCATCCTAGTACTACTCTCGCCCAAGCACGCTTAACTGCAGAGTTCTGATGGGATCTGGTGCAATTATGTTGGTATGATCGCACCTTTTATCGTTCGCACACACAATTTTCTTATCCATGCAGCGCGAGAGAGCGTAACACTATCCGCGAACTCTTGCGGGTACCGTAGGTGCCTGCCGAGGATGATGCAATTACGGCTCGCCCTTAGGTGTCCTACTCGGGATAGCGTCATTTAAAGAATGAGCGTCGGCAAGACGTAAACAAAAAAAAAAGAGGTACAACACGAAGACTTCCCAGGAGATCACCCATCCTAGTACTACTCTCGCCCAAACACGCTTAACTACGGAGTTCTGATGGGATCCGTTGCATTAGTGCTGGTATGATCGCACGTATTATAGTTCGCACACAATTTTTATAGCCATGCGGCGCGAGAGAGCGTAACACTATTCGCGACGCCTTGCGGGTGCAGTAGGTGCCTACCAAGGATGAGGCCATTGCGACTCGTCCTTAGGTGTCCTACTCGGGATAGCGTCATTTAAAGAACGTGGGTCAGCAGGACGTAAAAAAAAAAAAGAAAAAACGAGGTGCAACACGAAGACTTCCCAGGAGGTCACCCATCCTAGTACTACTCTCACCCAAGCACGCTTAACTGCGGAGTTCTGATGGGATCCGGTGCATTAGTGCTGGTATGATCGTACCTATTATAGCTCGCACAAAAAATTTTTATAACCATATGGCGCGAGGAAGCGTCACACTATCCGCGACGCCTTGCGGGTACCGTAGGTGCCTACCGAGGATGAGGCCATTGCGGCTCGTCCTTAGGTGTCCTACTCGGGATAGCGTCACTTAAAGAAAGAGGGTCAGCACGACGTAAAAAAAAAGGTGCAACACGAGGACTTCCCAGGAGGTCACCCATCCTAGTACTACTCTCGCCCAAGCATGCTTAACTACAGAGTTCTGATGGGATCCGGTGCAATAGTGCTGGTATGATCGCAACTTTTATCGTTCACACACACAATTTTCTTATCCATGCAACGCGAGGGAGCGTAACACTATCCGCGACGCCTTGCGGGTACCGTAGGTGCCTACCGAGGATGAGGCCATTGCGGCTCGTCCTTAGGTGTCCTACTCGATATAGCGTCACTTAAAGAACGAGGGACAGCACGACGTAGAAAAAAAAAAGGTGAAACACGAGGACTTCCCAGGAGGTCACCGGTCCTAGTACTACTCTCGCCCAAGCACGCTTAACTGCAGAGTTCTGATGGGATCCGGTGCAATAGTGCTGTATGATCGCACCTTTTATCGTTCGCACATACAATTTTCTTATCCATGCATCACGAGAGAGCGTAACACTATCCGCGAAGCCTTGCGGGTACCGTAGGTGCCTGCCGAGGATGATGCAATTTCGGCTCGCCCTTAGGTGTTGATGAGCGGATAATTTGTACGCTTTTTGGCATTGTTTTTAGTATGTTTTTAGTATGATCTAGTTAGTTTTTAGTATATTTTTATTAGTTTTTAGTTAAAATTCACTTTTCTAGACTTTACTATGAGTTTGTGTGTTTTTCTGTGATTTCAGGTATTTTCTGGCTGAAATTGAGGGACCTAAGCAAAAATCTGATTCAGAGACTAAAAAGGACTGGAGATGCTGTTGGATTCTGACCTTCCTGCACTCGAACTGGATTTTCTGGAGCGGCAGAAGCCCAATTGGCGCGCTCTTAACGGCATTAGAAAGTAGACATCTTGGGCTTTCCAGCAATATATGATAGTCCATACTTTGCCCAAGATTTGATGGCCCAAACCGGCGTTTAAAGTCACCATCAGAATTCCCAGCGTTAAACGCCGAAACTGGCACAAGGATGGGAGTTAAACGCCCAAACTGGCACCAAAGCTGGTGTTTAACTCCAAGAAGAGTCTCTACACGAAAATGCTCCAATGCTCAGCCCAAGCACACACCAAGTGGGCCCGGAAGTGGATTTTTATGTCACTTACTCATCTTTGTAAACCTTAGGCTACTAGTTCTTTATAAATAAGACCTTTTGCTATTGTATTCTCATCTGGGTTGCTATCTTTATTCTTATGCTATCTTAGATCATTGGGAGGCTGGCCTCACGGCCATGCCTAGACCTTGTTCTTATGTATTTTCAA
>NW_026264905.1:55730-56430 GCF_000817695.3 Arachis duranensis
AAGACTAATGGGGTTGACCTTGAGGTCTACAGACTTATGCTATTCCCTTTTGCTGTAAGAGACAGAGCTAGAATATGGTTGGACTCACAACCTAAAGAAAGCCTGAACTCTTGGGAAAAGCTCGTCAATGCCTTCTTGGCAAAGTTCTTTCCACCTCAAAAATTGAGTAAGCTTAGAGTGGAAGTCCAAACCTTCAGACAGAAGGAAGGAGAATCCCTCTATGAAGCTTGGGAAAGATACAAACAATTGATCAGAAAGTATCCCTCTGACATGCTTTCTGAATGGAGCATCATAGGTATTTTCTATGATGGTCTCTCTGAACTATCCAAGATGTCTTTGGATAGCTCTGCTGGAGGATCTCCTCATCTGAAGAAGACGCCTACAGAAGCTCAAGAACTAGTTGAAATGGTTGCAAATAACCAATTCATGTACACTTCTGAAAGGAATCCTATGAACAATGGGGCTAATCAGAAGAAAGGAGTTCTTGAGATTGACACTCTGAATGCCATATTGGCTCAGAACAAAATATTAACTCAGCAAGTCAATTTGATTTATCAAAGTCTGTCTGGAATGCAAAATGCACCAGGCAGTACTAAGGAAGCTTCATCTGAAGAAGAAGCTTATTGATGTGTGGAAAACGATCCAACACAAAACTCACCGGCAAGTGTACCGGGTCGCATCAAGTAATAATAACTCACAT
>NW_026264905.1:58699-59318 GCF_000817695.3 Arachis duranensis
AAAATGGGTATATGATGACTTGTCATCACAACACCAAACTTAAATCTTGCTTGTCCCCAAGCAAGCATCAAAACTAAGAGAAAATGAAATGAACAAGAAGAGCAATTATATCCTTATTAGGCATATAGCAGAACTTGATTTATGGAGTTTTTATGCAGACAATGATAACTCAATTATTATTGCTGTTACATAATATACATCTTTCCTCAAAAGCTTGCTAAACTTGCTGTTGGAAGACTCACTTTTTAATTACTCCATTGCTAACTTTTCTTGGCTCACAATACTTAACAAGCTTATTATTCTTTTGGAGGTTTGGTGTCAAATGTTGCAGTATTAGCCTTTGGCTTTATTTTTCTCTTTTACTCAACATCTTTCCACCACAGACACATGGCTCACTATTTCTTCCTAGGATCATTGATGCCCAGCATCTCTTTGGATAACTAAATGTTCTGTATCTAAGTTACTCTTTATTGTGGACTTTCAATTGGCCATCCCAAATCAGTTGATCTAAGTGACCGGGTTTTAAAATACCCCTTAGAATTTACTTATCCAAGCATATCTTAGTACAAGAACACCACAGGCATATGTCCTAGGGTCCAAGCTATTGGTGTCCAACCTT
>NW_026264905.1:60081-61341 GCF_000817695.3 Arachis duranensis
TTAACCATATGTGAAACCTTGTGTCCTTGCTAAAGGTTATGGAATTAAAGCTAAAAAGCAGTTAAATAGTTGGATAAGTTGTTTGATTGCTTGGAGCTAGCATTATGCAGGAGGTGAGAATGTTCTTTTAAGTGAGATTTTGGTGGAACACCAAAATTAGAATCTTTCATTCTCCCTTAAATTGTTTTGGTGTGCAACACCAAACTTAGCTCCTTGCAATCCATACCAATTATTCAACATTTTTATTGAAAAAGCTATGAAAGAATACTACCTCCGGTTGGGTTGCCTCCCAACAAGCGCTTCTTTATTGTCACTAGCTTGACATCTTACTCTTTGATTATGGGGGGTGAAAATCATAGTGCCTCAGCTTTTCTCCTCTTACTATGAACTTCCTTCCAGTCTCCTCTTTGATGATCTCTAGGTGTTCAAGTGAAAGGATCCGGTTCACAGTATTGCACTCAGATGATTGTGGAGATACCCAGTCCAAGTGGTGCCAAAGAAGGGAGGAATGACAGTCATTGTCAATGAGAAGAATGAACTCATTCCAACAAGAACTGTGACAGGATGGAGAATGTGTATTGATTATAGGAAGTTGAATGATGCCACACGCAAGTTTTCTCCTTTCTCAGTAGATAATTCATGCCTTGGTGGTTCTTTATCTGGAGTGTTGAGGCTCCCATCTGGGGGTTTTGGATCTAGTTCCTCCTTGATTTCTTTGCTCTGTTGCACCATCTCTACTTCTTTGAAGCATGGATTTAGAAGTCTTGGAGTTAACTCATTGAATGCCTCTTTCAAGCTATGATCCCTGCCTTTATCCTCTGTACAATCTTCTTCTTGAGTGGGTTCATGCAGGGTTTTAAAAACATGGAATGCTAGGTGCTCATCATGCACTCTCAACAACAATTCCCCTTTTTCAACATCTATCAATGCTCTACCTGTAACCAGGAAAGGCCTCCCCAGAATGATGGGAGTGTTAGGGTCCTCCTCCATATCCAGGATGATAAAATCAGCTGGGAGAAGGAATTTCCCTACCTTTACCAGTACATTCTCTACAACTCCAAGTGCTTGCTGGATGGATTTGTTAGCCATTTGCAGGAGTATTCGTGTGGATTTCAGCTCACAAATTCGGAGTTTTCTCATTAGAGACAAAGGCATCAAGTTTATGCTTGCACCAAGGTCACAGAATGACTTCTCAATTGTTATGTCCCCTATGGTGCAAGGTATGTAAAAACTCCCAGGATCATCTTTCTTCTCTGGCAA
>NW_026264905.1:64809-69217 GCF_000817695.3 Arachis duranensis
TTGTCTTCCTTGTTTGGTTCCCTTATGTTGCCCTCCTAGAGGGCAGTGTGCCCTTGTGGAGGGCAATGTTTGCCTCCCCCTTTGCATGCGGCACACTTCCTCTTGCTTTGACCACACTTTCCTGTCCTTGTGGAGGGCAGGGCAAGGTTCTCTTCTTCTTGGTTCCAAGGCACACTTTTGTGCTCTGCTCTTGTTAGTGGGCAGGGCAGAGTTGCCTTCTTTGCTTTGTTCCCTTAGGTTGCCCTCCTAGAGGGCAGTGTGCCCTTGTGGAGGGCAATGCTTGCCCTTCCTCATGTTGTGCGCCACACTTCTTCTCTCTTTGACCACACTTTCTCTTCCTTGGGCCACACCACCTTAGGCCACGCTTTTCCTTTTTTTCTTTTCTTCACCTACAAGAAACAAAAACAACCACTCAAAGTATCACTAAATTCAAGAGGCTTATAAATCAATTAAAATTCAATTAAAATTAGCTTAAACCTCATGGATTAACATTAATTTCATGGTGGTTGCTTGATTTAAAGAAGTTATGCATTTTCACTCCAAATCACTTACTTAAGAAGCAAGAAAGTGCATAAAGACTAACAAAACAAATGAAATTAGCTTGAAAAATGGGTATATGATGACTTAGGTGTCCTACTCGGGATAGCGTCACTTAAAGAACGAGGGTCAGCACGACGTAAAAAAAAAGGTGCAACACAAGGACTTCCCAGGAGGTCACCCATCCTAGTACTACTCTCGCCCAAGCACGCTTAACTGCAGAGTTCTGATGGGATTCGGTGCAATAGTGCAGGTATGATCGCAACTTTTATCGTTCGCACACACAATTTTCTTATCCATGCAACGCGAGAGAGCGTAACACTATCCGCGAAGCCTTGCGGGTACCGTAGGTGCCTGCCGAGGATGAGGCCATTGCAGCTCGCCCTTAGGTGTCCTACTCGGGATAGCGTCATTTAAAGAATAAAGGTCGGCACGACGTTAAAAAAAAAAGAAAAAGGTGCAACACGAGGACTTCCCAGGAGGTCATCCATCCTAGTACTACTCTCGCCCAAGCACGCTTAACTGCGGAGTTCTGATGGGATCCGGTGCATTAGTGCTGGTATGATCGCACCTATTATAGTTCGCACACACAATTTTCTTAACCATGCGGCGCGAGAGAGCGTAACACTTTCCACGAAGCCTTGCGGGTACCGTAGGTGCCTGCCGAGGATGAGGCCATTGCAGCTCGCCCTTAGGTGTCCTACTCGGGATAGCGTCATTTAAAGAATGAAGGTCGGCACGACGTAAAAACAAAAAGGAAGCACAACACGAGGACTTCCCAGGAGGTCACCCGTCCTAGTACTACTCTTGCCCAAGTACACTTAACTGCAGAGTTTTGATGGGATCCGGTGCATTAGTGCTGGTATGATCGCACCTATTATAGTTCGCACACACAATTTTCTTAACCTTGCGGCACGATAGAGCGTAACACTATCCGCGAAGCCTTGCGGGTACCGTAGGTGCCTGCCAAGGATGAGGCCATTGCGGCTCGTCCTTAGGTGTCCTACTCGGGATAGCGTCATGGAAAGAATGAGCGTCGGCAAGACGTGAAAAAAAAAAGAGGTGCAACACGAAGTCTTCCCAGGAGGTCACCCATCCTAGTACTACTCTCGCCCAAGCACGCTTAACTGCGGAGTTCTGATGGGATCCGGTGCATTAGTGCTGGTATGATCGCACCTATTATAGTTCGCACACACAATTTTCTTAATCATGCAGCGCGAGAGAGCGCAACACTATCCGCGAAGCCTTGCGGGTACCGTAGGTGCCTGCCGAGGATGAGACCATTGCGGCTCGCCCTTAGGTGTCGTACTCGGGATAGCGTCATTTAAAGAACGAAGGTCAGCACGACGTAAAAAAAAAAAGAGAGGTGCAACACGAGCACTTCCCAGGGGGTCACCCATCCTAGTACTACTCTCGCCCAAGTACACTTAACTGCGGAGTTCTGATGGGATCCGGTGCATTAGTGCTAGTATGATCGCAGACACAATTTTCTTAACCATGCGACGCGAGAGAGCGTAACACTATCCGCGAAGTCTTGCGGGTACCGTAGGTGCCTGCCGAGGATGAGGACATTGCAGCTCGCCCTTAGGTGTCCTACTCGG
Source organism: Arachis duranensis (assembly GCF_000817695.3). NCBI lineage: Eukaryota > Viridiplantae > Streptophyta > Magnoliopsida > Fabales > Fabaceae > Arachis > Arachis duranensis. Next base: position 66,948 of record NW_026264905.1, read on the forward strand.
GATAGCGTCATTTAAAGAACGAGGGTCAGCACGACGTAAAAAAATAAAAAGAGGTGCAACACGAGGACTTCCCAGGAGGTCACCCATCCTAGTACTACTCTCGCCCAAGCACGCTTAACTGCAGAGTTCTAATGGGATCCGGTGCAATAGTGCTGGTATGATCACAACTTTTATCGTTCGCACACACAATTTTCTTAACCATGCGGCGTGAGAGAGCGTAACACTATCCGCGAAGCGTTGTGGGTACCGTAGGTGCCTGCCGAGGATGAGGCCATTACGGCTCGCCCTTAGGTGTCTTACTCGGGATAGCGTCATTTAAAGAATGAGCGTCGCCAAGACGTAAAAGGCAAGACGTAAAAAAAAAAAAGAGGTGCAACACAAAGACTTCCCAGGAGGTCACCCATCCTAGTACTACTCTCGCCCAAGCACGCTTAACTGCGGAGTTCTGATGGGATCCGGTGCATTAGTGCTGGTATGATCGCACCTATTATAGTTCGCACACAAAATCTTTATAACCATACGGTGCGAGGAGCGCAACACTATCCGCGACGCCTTGCGGGTACCGTAGGTGCCTACCGAGGATGAGGCCATTCCGGCTCGTCCTTAGGTGTCCTACTCGGGATAGCGTCACTTAAAGAACGAGGGTCAGCACGACGAAAAAAAAAAGGTGCAACACGACGACTTCCGAGGAGGTCACCCATCCTAGTACTACTCTCGCCCAAGCACGCTTAACTACAGAGTTCTGATGGATCCGGTGCAATAGTGCTGGTATGATCGCACCTTTTATCGTTCGCACACACAATTTTCTTATCCATGCAGCGCGAGAGAGCGTAACACTATCCGCGAAGCCTTGCGGGTACCGTAGGTGCCTGCCGAGGATGATGCTATTAAGGCTCGCCCTTAGGTGTCCTACTCGGGTTAGCGTCATTTAAAGAATGAGCCTCGGCAAGACGTAAAAAAAAAAAAAAAAGAGGTACAACATGAAGACTTCCCAGGAGGTCACCCATCCTAGTACTACTCTCGTCCAAGCACGCTTAACTGCGGAGTTCTGATGGGATCCGTTGCATTAGTGCTGGTATGATCGCACCTACTATAGTTCGCACACAATTTTTATAACCATGCGGCGCGAGAGAGCGTAACACTATCCGCGACGCCTTGCGGGTACCGTAGGTGCCTACCGAGGTTGAGGCCATTGCGGCTCGTCCTTAGGTGTCCTACTCGGGATAGCGTCAATTAAAGAACGAGGGTCAGCATAACGTAAAAAAAAAAGGTGCAACACGAGGACTTCCCAGGAGGTCACCCATCCTAGTACTACTCTCGCCCAAGCACGCTTAACTGCGGAGTTCTGATTGGATCCAGTGCATTAGTGCTGGTATGATCGCACCTATTATAGTTCGCACACAAGATTTTTATAACCATACGGCGCGAGGGAGCGTAACACTATCCTCGACGCCTTGCAGGTACCGTAGGTGCCTGCCGAGGATGAGGCCATTGCGGCTTGTCCTTAGGAGTCCTACTCGAGATAGCGTCATTGAAAGAATGAGCGTCGGCAAGACGTAAAAAAAAATAAAAAAAAAGAGGTGCAACACGAGGACTTCCCAGGAGGTCACCCATCTTAGTACTACTCACGGCCAAGCACGATTAAGTGCGGAGTTCTGATGGGATCCGGTGCATTAGTGCTGGTATGATCGCACCTATTATGCTTCGCACACACAATTTTCTTAATCATGCAGCGCGAGAGAGCGTAACACTATCCGTGAAGCCTTGCGGGTACCGTAGGAGCCTGCCGAGGATGAGACCATTGCGGCTCGCCCTTAGGTGTCGTACTCGGGATAGCGTCATTTAAAGAACGAAGGTCAGCACGACGTAAAAAAAAAAAAAGAGGTGCAACACGAGCACTTCCCAGGAGGTCACCCATCCTAGTACTACTCTCGCCCAAACACGCTTAACTGCAGAGTTCTGATGGGATCCGGTGCAATAGTGCTGGTATGATCACAACTTTTATCGCTCGCACACACAATTTTCTTAACCATGCGGCGTGAGAGAGCGTAACACTATCCGCGAAGCCTTGTGTGTACCGTAGGTGCCTGCCGAGGATGAGGCCATTACGGCTCACCCTTAGGAGTCCTACTCGGGATAGCGTCATTTAAAGAATGAGCGTCGGCAAGACGTAAAAAAAAAAAAAAAGATGCAACACGAAGACTTCCCAAGAGGTCACCCATCCTAGTACTACTCTCGCCCAAGCACGCTTAACTGCAGAGTTCTGATGG
>NW_026264905.1:69261-73102 GCF_000817695.3 Arachis duranensis
TGTGCATTAGTGCTGGTATGATCGCACCTATTATAGTTCGCACACACACTTTTTATAACCATACGGCGCGAGGGAGCGTAACACTATCCGCGACGCCTTGCGGGTACCGTAGGTGCCTACCGAGGATGAGGCCATTGCGGCTCGTCCTTAGGTGTCCTACTCGGGATAGCGTCATTTAAAGAACGAGGGTCAGCACGACGTAAAAAAAAATGTGCAACATGAGGACTTCCCAGGAGGTCACCCATCCTAGTACTACTCTCGCCCAAGTACACTTAACTGCGGAGTTTTGATGGGATCCGGTGCATTAGTGCTGGTATGATCGCACCTATTATAGTTCGCACAAACAATTTTCTTAACCAGGTGGCGCGATAGAGCGTAACACTATCCGCGAAGCCTTGCGGGTACCGTAGGTGCCTGTCGAGGATGAGGCCATTGCGGCTCGCCCTTAGGTGTCCTACTCGGGATAGCGTCATTGAAAGAATGAGCGTCGGCAAGACGTAAAAAAAAAAGATGTGCAACACGAGGACTTCCCAGGAGGTCACCCATCTTAGTACTACTCTCGGCCAAGCACGATTATCTGCGGAGTTCTGATGGGATCCGGTGCATTAGTGCTGGTATGATCGCACCTATTATGCTTCGCACACACAATTTTCTTAATCATGCAGCGCGTGAGAGAGCGTAACACTATCCGCGAAGCCTTGTGGGTACCGTAGGTGCCTGCCGAGGATGAGGCCATTACGGCTCGCCCTTAGGAGTCCTACTCGGGATAGCGTCATTTAAAGAATGAGCGTCGGCAAGACGTAAAAAAAAAAAAAAAAAAAAGGGGCAACACGAGGACTTCCCAGGAGGTCACCCATCCTAGTACTACTCTTGCCCAAGCACGCTTAACTGCGGAGTTCTGATGGGATCCGGTGCATTAGTGCTGGTATGATCGCACCTATTATAGTTCGCACAAACAATTTTCTTAACCAGGTGGCGCGATATAGCGTAACACTTTCCGAAAAGCCTTGCGGGCACCGTAGGTGCCTGCCGAGGATGAGGCCATTGCGGCTCGCCCTTAGGTGTCCTACTCGGGATAGCGTCATTGAAAGAATGAGCATCGGCAAGACGTAAAAAAAAAAGATGTGCAACACGAGGACTTCCCAGGAGGTCACCCACCTTAGTACTACTCTCGGCCAAGCACGATTAACTGCGGAGTTCTGATGGGATCTGATGCATTAGTGCTGGTATGATCGCACCTACTATACTTCGCACACACAATTTTCTTAATCATGTAGCGCGACAGAGCATAACACTATCCGCGAAGCCTTGCGGGTACCGTAGGTACCTGCCGAGGATGAGACCATTGCGGCTCGCCCTTAGGTGTCGTACTCGGGATAGCGTCATTTAAAGAACGAAGGTCAGCACGACGTAAAAAAAAAAAGAGGTGCAACACGAGCACTTCCCAGGAGGTCACCCATCCTAGTACTACTCTCGCCTAAGTAACTTAACTAGGGAGTTCTGATGGGATCCGGTGCATTAGTGCTGGTATGATCGCAGACACAATTTTCTTAACCATGCGGCGCGAGAGAGCGTAACACTATCCGCGAAGCCTTGCGGGCACTGTAGGTGCCTGCCGAGGATGAGGCCATTACGGCTCGCCCTTAGGTGTCCTACTCGGGATAGCGTCATTTAAAGAATGAGCGTCGGCAAGACGTAAAAAAAAAAAAAAGAGGTACAACACGAAGACTTCCCAGGAGATCACCCATCCTAGTACTACTCTCGCCCAAACACGCTTAACTACGGAGTTCTGATGGGATCCGTTGCATTAGTGCTGGTATGATCGCACGGGATCCGGTGCATTAGGGATGGTATGATCGCACCTATTATAGTTCACACACAAACTTTTTATAACCATACGGCGCGAGGGAGCGTAACACTATCCGCGACGCCTTGCGGGTTCCGTAGGTGCCTACCGAGGATGAGGCCATTGCGGCTCGTCCTTAGGTGTCTTACTCGGGATAGCGTCATTTAAAGAACGATGGTCAGCACGACGTAAAAAAAAAAAAGGTGCAACACGAGGACTTCCCAGGAGGTCACCCATCCTAGTACTACTCTCGCCCAAGTACACTTAACTGCGGAGTTTTGATGGGATCCGGTGCATTAGTGCTGGTATGATCGCACCTATTATAGTTCGCACAAACAATTTTCTTAACCAGGTGGCGCGATATAGTGTAACACTTTCCGCGAAGCCTTGCGGGTACCGTAGGTGCCTGCCGAGGATGAGGCCATTGTGGCTCGCCCTTAGGTGTCCTACTCGGGATAGCGTCATTGGAAGAATGAGCGTCGGCAAGACGTAAAAAAAAAAAAGTGCAACACGAGGACTTCCCAGGAGGTCACCCACCTTAGTACTACTCTCGGCCAAGCACGATTAACTGCGGAGTTCTGATGGGATCTGATGCATTAGTGCTGGTATGATCGCACCTACTATACTTCGCACACACAATTTTCTTAATCATGCAGCGCGACAGAGTATAACACTATCCGCGAAGCCTTGCGGGTACCGTAGGTACCTGCCGAGGATGAGACCATTGCAGCTCGCCTTTAGGTGTCGTACTCGGGATAGCGTCATTTAAAGAACGAAGGTCAGCACGACGTAAAAAAAAAAGAGGTGCAACACGAGGACTTCCCAGGAGGTCACCCATCCTAGTACTACTCTCGCCCAAGTACACTTAACTGCGGAGTTTTGATGGGATCCGATGCATAAGTGCTGGTATGATCGCACCTATTATAGTTCGCACCCACAATTTTCTTAACCAGGTGGCGCGATAGAGCGTAACACTATCCGCGAAGCCTTGCGGGTACCGTAGGTGCCAGCCGAGGATGAGGCCATTGCGGCTCGCCCTTAGGTGTCCTACTCGGGATAGCGTCATTGAAAGAATGAGCGTCGGTAAGACGTAAAAAAAAAAAGATGTGCAACACGAGGACTTCCCAAGAAGTCACCCATCTTAGTACTACTCTTGGCGAAGCACGATTAACTGCGGAGTTCTGATGGGATCCGGTGCATTAGTTCTGGTATGATCGCACCTACTATACTTCGCACACACAATTTTCTTAATCATGCAGCGCGAGAGAGCGTAACTGATGAGCGGATAATTTATACGCTTTTTTGCATTGTTTTTAGGTAATTTTTAGTAAGTTCAAGCTACTTTTAGGGATGTTTTCATTAGTTTTTATGTTAAATTCATATTTCATGACTTTACTATCAGTTTGTGTGTTTTCTGTGATTTCAGGTAATTTCTGGTTGAAATTGAGGTACTTGAGCAAAATTTTGAAAAAGGCTGACAAAAGGACTGCTGATGCTGTTGGAATCTGACCTCCCTGCACTCAAAATGGATTTTCTGGAGCTACAGAACTCCAAATGGTGCTCTCTCAACAGCGTTGGAAAGTAGACATCCAGAGCTTTCCAGCAATATATAATAGTTCATAGTTTATTCGGGAATTGACGACGTAAAGTGGCGCTCAACGCCAAGTACATGCTGCTGTCTGGAGTTAAACGCCAGAAACACGTCATAACCCGGAGTTGAACGCCAGAAACACGCTATAACTCGGCGTTCAACTCCAATAAAAGCCTCAGCTCGTGGATAGATCAAGCTTAGCCCAAACATACACCAAGTGGGCCCCGGAAGTGAATTTATGCATCAATTACTTACTCATGTAAACCCTAGTAGCTAGTCTAGTATATATAGGACATTTAACTATTGTATTAGACATCTTTTGATCACTTTAGATCTAAGGAACATCTGGGGGCGCATAGTCCTTAGATCATGGGGGCTGGCCATTCGGCCATGCCTGAACCTTT
>NW_026264905.1:73118-73594 GCF_000817695.3 Arachis duranensis
GCGTGACTGACAACCACTTCCGTTCTACTCTAGGCCAGGCGCATATCTCTTAGATTCCCCAACAGAATCTTTGTGGTATAAGCTAGATAGATGGCGGCATTCATGGGGATCCGGAAAGTCTAACCTTGTCTGTGGTATTCCGAGTAGGATTCCGGTATTGAATGACTGTGACGAGGTTCAAACTCCTGAAGGCTGGGCGTGATGACAAACGCGAAAGAATCAAGGGATTCTACTCCAACCTGATTGAGAACCGACAGATGATTAGTCGTGCTGTGACAGAGCATTTGGACCATTTTCACTGAGAGGATGGGATGTAGTCATTGTCAAGGGTGATGCCTCCAGACGATTAGCCGTTTAGTGACAGCGCATAGGACCATTTTCCCGAGAGGATTAATAGTAGCCATTGATGATGGTGATACCCTACATACAGCTTGCCATGGAAAGGAGTAAGAAGGATTGGATGAAAGCAATAGGAA
>NW_026264905.1:73658-75617 GCF_000817695.3 Arachis duranensis
GCATCTCCACACGCCTATCTGAAATTCCCACTATTGATCTACATAAGTATTTCTATCCTTTTTTATTTTATTTATCTTTTAATTATCTAATCCAATTACATTTGACCCTATGAATCCACTTAACTGAGATTTACAAGGTGACCATAGCTTGCTTCATACCAACAATCTCTGTGGGATCGACCCTTCCTCACGTAAGGTATTACTTGGATGACCCAGTACACTTGCTGGCTAGTTGAACGGAGTTGTGTCCACACATAGCAAAGAGCCATTATAATGATTCCATACAACAACAAAGAATACTATATTGATGTGATCACAATTTCGTCCACCAAGTTTTTGGCGCCGTTGCCGGGGATTATTCGAGTATGGACAACTGACGGTTCATCTTGTTGCTCAGATTAGGTAATTTTCTTTTCAAAATTTTTCTTTTCCTTTTCGTTTTTCCAAATTTGTTTTCGAAAAAAAATTAATAAAAATACAAAAAAAAAACAAAAAAAATCATAAAATCATAAAAATCAAAAATATTTTGCGTTTCTTGTTTGAGTTTTGAGTCAATTTTTAAGTTTGGTGTCAGTTGCATGCTTTAAAAATTTTTCTTGCATTTTTCGAAAACTCCATGCATTCATAGTGTTCTTCATGATCTTCAAGTTGTTCTTGGTAAGTCCTCTTGTTTGATCTTGATGTTTTCTTGTTTTGTGTTGTTTGTTGTTTTTCATATGCATTTTTTGTTTGTTAGAGTCCATGCATTAAAGATTTCTAAGTTTGGTATCTTACATGTTTTCTTTGCATCAAAAATTTTTCAAAAATATGTTCTTGATGTTCATCATGATCTTCAAAGTGTTCTTGGTGTTCATCTTGACATTCATAGTGTTCTTGCATGCATCTTGTGTTTTGATCCAAAATTTTCATGTTTTGGGTCATGTTTGTGTTTTTCTCTGTTTGTTACTTTCTTGTTAAGAAAGGTTCAATCTTTAAGTTCTAGAATCTTATCTTGTAGTTTCTTGTTAGTGAAGTAAGTAATTTTAAAATTTTTGAATTAAATCTTTTTATCTTTAATCTTATCTTTTTATCTTATCTTTTTCAAAAATTTTATCTTTTTCAAAAATTTGATTTTAAAATATATTATCCAACTTCTCATCTTCTTATCTTTTCAAATTTGATTTTAATATCTTTTTCAACTAACTCTTTGACTTTGTGTTTGTTTCTTATCTTTTTCAAAACCACCTAACTACTTTTCCCTCTCTAATTTTCAAATTCTTTTTGTTTTAAATTTTAATTTTAATCTTATCTTATCTTTAATTTTCGAAAATTACTAACCCCTTTTTAAAATTAATTTCGACATTCTCCCTCTCTTTTCTTGTTCTATTTAATTATTTAATTACTAACACTTCTCTTCACCTCTCTCCATCTAAATATCCGAATCCCCTCTTCTACATTCTTCTCCCCTTTCTTTTTCTACTAACATAAAGGAATCTCTATACTGTGACATAGAGGATTCCTCTTTTTTTTCTTGTTTTCTTCTCTTTCATATGAGCAGGAACAAGGATAAAGGCACTCTTTGTGAAATTGATCCAGAACCTGAAAGGACTCTGAATAGAAAATTAAGAGAAGCTAAGTTACAACAATCTAAAGGTAACCTTTCAGAAACATTAGAACAAGAGAAGGAGATGGCAGCCGAAAATAATAATAATGCAAGGAGAATGCTTGGTGAATTCACAAAGCCAACATCCAAATTTGATGGAAGAAGCATCTCCATTCTTGCCATTGGAGCCAACAACTTTGAGCTGAAACCTCAGCTAGTTGCCTTAATGCAACAAAACTGCAAGTTTTATGGACTTCCATCTGAAGATCCTTACCAGTTTTTAACTGAGTTCTTGTAAATTTGTGAGACTGTAAAGACGAATGGAGTAGATCCTGAAGTCTACAGACTCATGCTTTTCCCTTTTGCTGTAAGAGACA
>NW_026264905.1:76072-77389 GCF_000817695.3 Arachis duranensis
CATTCTGTAGGTGGATCCATTCACCTAAAGAAAACGCCTGCAGAAGCTCAAGAACTAATTGACATGGTTGCAAATAACTAATTCATGTACACTTCTGAGAGGAATTCCGTGAATAATGGGACGCCTCAGAAGAAGGGAGTTCTTGAAATTGATGCTCTGAATGCCATATTGGCTCAGAACAAAGTGTTGACTCAACAAGTCAACATGATCTCTCAAAGTCTGAATGGATGGCAAAATGCATCCAACAGTGCTAAAGAGGCAGCTTCTGAAGAAGCTTATGATCCTGAGAACCCTGCAATAGCAGAGGTAAATTACATGGGTGAACCTTATGGAAACACCTATAATTCATCATGGAGAAATCATCCAAATTTCTCATGGAAGGATCAATAAAAGCCCCAACAAGGCTTTAACAATGGTGGACGCAATAGGCTGAGCAATAGCAAGCCTTTTCCATCATCTTCTCAGCAACAGACAGAGAATTCTGAACAAAACACTTCAAATTTAGCCAATTTACTCTCTGATCTGTCAAAAGGCCACTTTTAGTTTCATGAGTGAAACAAGATCCTCCATCAGAAATCTGGAGGCACAAGTGGGCCAGCTGAGTAAGAAAGTCATTGAAACTCCTCCCAGTATTCTCCCAAGCAATACAGAACAGAATCCAAAAGGAGAGTGCAAGGCCATTGATTTAATCAATATGGCCGAATGCACAAGGGAGGAGGAGGACAAAAATCCTAGTGAGGAGGACCTCCTGGGACGTCTCTCAAGCAAGAGGGAGTTTCCTATTAAGGATCCAAAGGAATTTGAGGCTCAAATAGAGACCATAGAGTTTCCATTAAATCTCCTTCTGCCATTCATGAGCTCTGAAGACTATTCTTCCTCTGAAAAGGATGAAGATGTGACTGGAGAGCAAGTTGCTCAACATTTAGGAGCTATCATGAAGCTGAATGCCAACTTGTTTGGTAATGAGACTTGGGAAAGTGAACCTCCCTTGCTCATTAGTGAATTGGATACCTGGATTCAGCAAACTCTACCTCAAAAGAAACAAGATCCTGGCAAGTTTTTGATACCTTGTACCATAGGCACCATGACCTTTTAAAAAGCTCTATGTGATCTGGGGTCAGGGATAAATCTTATGCCACTCTTTGTAATGGAGAAGCTGGGAATCATTGAGGTACAACCTGCCTTGTTCTCATTACAATTGGCAGACAAGTCATTGAGACAAGCTTATGGAATAGTGGAGGACGTGTTAGTAAAGGTTGAAGGCCTTTACATCCCTGCTGATTTCATAATCTTAGACACTAGGAAGGAAGAGGATGA
>NW_026264905.1:80468-87472 GCF_000817695.3 Arachis duranensis
GACTCTAGCAAAGCTGAGTCACAATCTGAAAAGGTTCACCCAGTCATGTGTCTGTGGCATTTATGTATCCGGTGGTAATACTGGAAAACAAAGTGCTTAGGGCCACGGCCAAGACTCATAAGTAGCTGTGTTCAAGAATCAACATACTTAACTAGGAAAGTCAATAACACTATCCGAAATTCTAAGTTCCTAGAGAAGCCAATCATTCTAAACTTCAAAGGAAAAAGTGAGATGCCAAAACTCTTCAGAAGCAAAAAGCTACAAGTCCCGCTCATCTAGTTATAATTAATATTCATTGATATTCTGGAATTTATAGTATATTCTCTTCTTTTTATCCTAATTGATTTTCAAGTTACTTGGGGACAAGCAACAATTTAAGTTTGGTGTTGTGATGAGCGGATAATTTATACGCTTTTTGGCATTGTTTTTAGGTAGTTTTTAGTAAGTTCAAGATACTTTTAGGGATATTTTCATTAGTTTTTATGTTAAATTTACATTTCTGGACTTTACTATGAGTTTGTGTGTTTTTCTGTGATTTCAGATAATTTCTGGCTGAAATTGAGGGACTTGAGCAAAACTCTGAAAAAGGCTGACAAAAGGACTGCTGATGCTGTTGGAATCTAACCTCCCTGCACCGAAATAAATTTTCTGGAGCTACAGAACTCCAAATGGCGCACTCTCAATGATGTTGGAAAGTAGACATCCAGAGCTTTCCAGCAATATATAATAGTTTATACTTTATTCGGAAATTGACGACGTAACTTGGCGTCGAACGCCAAGTACATGCTGTTGTCTGGAGTTAAACGCCAGAAACACGTCATGATCCGGAGTTGAACGCCCAAAACACGCTATAACTTGGAGTTCAACTCCAATAAATGCCTCAGCTCGTGGATAGATCAAGTTCAGCCCAAACATACACCAAGTAGGCCCCGGAAGTGGATTTATGCATCAATTACTTACTCATGTAAACCATAGTAACTAGTTTATTATAAATAGGACTTTTTACTAGTGTATTAGACATCTCTGGATGCCTAGTCCTTAGACCATGAGGGCTGGCCATTTGGCCATGCCTGAACCTTTCACTTTTGTATTTTCAACAGTGGAGTTTTTGCACACCATAGATTAAGGGTGTGGAGCTCTGGTGTACCTCAAGTTTCAATATAATTATTATTACTTTCTATTCAATTCTTTTTTATTCTTATTCCAAGATATACGTTGCACAACACTTTGATGAATGTGATGATCCGTGACACTCATCATCATTCTCACCTATGAACGCGTGTGATTGACAACCACTTCCGTTCTACTCTAGACCGGGCGCATATCTCTGAGATTCCCCAACAGAATCTTCGTGGTATAAGCTAGATAGATGGCGGCATTCATGGGGATCCGAAAAGTCTAACCTTGTCTGTGATATTCCGAGTAGGATTCCGGTATTGAATGACTGTGACGAGCTTCAAACTCCTGAAGGCTGGGCGTGATGACAAACGCAAAAGAATCAAAGGATTCTACTCCAACCCGATTAAGAACCGACAGATGATTAGCCGTGCTGTGACAGAGCATTTGGACCATTTTCTCGAGAGGATTAAAAGTAGCCATTGATGATGGTGATACCCTACATACAGCTTGCCATGGAAAGGAGTAAGAAGGATTGGATGAAAGCAATAGGAAAGTAGAGATTCGAGAGGATTCTAGCATCTCCACACGCCTATCTGAAATTCCCACTATTGATCTACATAAGTATTTCCATCCTTTTTTTATTTTATTTATCTTTTAATTATCTAATCCAATTACATTTGACCCTATAAATCCACTTAACTGAGATTTACAAGGTGACCATAGCTTGCTTCATACCAACAATCTCTGTGGGATCGACCCTTACTCACGTAAGGTATTACTTGGATGACCCAGTACACTTGCTGGCTAGTTGAACAGATAGCGTCATTTAAAGAATGAGCGTCGGCAAGACGTAAAGAAAAAAAAAAGAGGTGCAACACGAAGACTTCCCAAGAGGTCACCCATCCTAGTACTACTCTCGCCCAAGCACGCTTAACTGCAGAGTTCCGATGGGATCTGGTGCATTAGTTCTGGTATGATCGCACCTATTATAGTTCGCACACAAAATTTCCATAACCATGCGGCGCGACAGAGCGTAACACTATCCGCGACGCCTTGCGGGTACCGTAGGTGCCTACCGACGGATGAGGCCATTACGGCTCGTCCTTAGGTGTCCTACTCGGGATAGCGTCATTTAAAGAACGAGGGTTAGCACGACGTAAAAAAAAAGAGGTGCAACACGAAGACTTCCCAGGAGGTCACCCATCCTAGTACTACTCTCGCCCAAACACGCTTAATTGCGGAGTTCTGATGGAATCCGGTGCATTAGTGCTGGTATAATCGCACCTATTATAGTTCGCACACAAAATTTTCATAACCATGCGGCGCGACAGAGCGTAACACTATCCGCGACGCCTTGCGGGTACCGTAGGTGGCTACCGAGGATGAGGCCATTACGGCTCGTCCTTAGGTGTCCTACTCGGGATAGTGTCATTTAAAGAACGAGAGTCAGCACGACGTAAAAAAAAGGTGCAACATGAGGACATCCTAGGAGGTCACCCATCCTAGTACTACTCTCAACGAGGACTTCCCAGGAGGTCACCCATCCTAGTACTACTCTCGCCCAAGCACGCTTAACTGCAGAGTTCTGATGGGATCCGGTGCAATAGTTCTGGTATGATCTCTCCTATTATCGTTCGCACACACAATTTTCTTAACCATGCAGCGCGAGAGTGCGTAACACTATCCGCGAAGCCTTGCGGGTACCGTAGGTGCCTGCCGAGGATGAGGCCGTTACGGCTTGCCCTTAGGTGTCCTACTCGGGTTAGCGTCATTTAAAGAATGAGCGTCGGCAAGACGTAAAGAAAAAAAAAGAGATGCAACACGAAAAAGAGGTGCAACACGAGGACTTCCCAAGAGGTCACCCATCCTAGTACTACTCTCGCCCAAGCACGCTTAACTGCAGAGTTCTGATGGGATCCGGTGCATTAGTTCTGGTATGATCGCACCTATTCTAGTTCGCACACAAAATTTTCATAACCATGCGGCGCGACAGAGCGTAACACTATCCGCGACGCCTTGCGGTTACCGTAGGTGCTGCCAAGGATGCGGCCATTGCGGCTCGTCCTTAGGTGTCCTACTCGGGATAGCGTCATTTAAAGAACGAGGGTCAGCACGACGTAAAAAAAAAAGAGGTGCAATACGAGGGATTCCCAGAAGGTCACCCATCCTAGTACTACTCTCGCCCAAGTACACTTAACTGCGGAGTTTTGATGGGATCCGGTGCATTAGTGCTGGTATGATCGCACCTATTATAGTTCGCACACACAATTTTCTTAACCATGCGGCGCGAGAGAGCGTAACACTATCCGCGAAGCCCTGTGGGTACCGTAGGTGCCTGCCTAGGATGAGGCCATTGCGGCTCGCCCTTGGGTGTCCTACTCGGGATAGCGTCATTTAAAGAATGAGCGTCGGCAAGACGTAAAAAAAAAAAAGAGGTGCAACACGAGGACTTCCCAGAAGGTCACCCATCTTAGTACTACTCTCGGCCAAGCACGATTAACTGCGGAGTTCTGATGGGATCCGGTGCATTAGTGCTGGTATGATCGCACCTATTATACTTCGCACACACAATTTTCTTAATCATGCAGCGCGAGAGAGCGTAATACTATCCGCGACGCCTTGCGGGTACCGTAGGTGCCTACCGAGGATGAGGCCATTGTGGCTTGTCCTTAGGTGTCCTACTTGGGATAGCGTTATTTAAAAAACGAGGGTCAGCACGACGTAAAAAAAAAAGAGGTGCAACACGAGGACTTCCCAGGAGGTCACCCATCCTAGTACTACTCTCGCCCAAGTACACCTAACTGCGGAGTTTAGATGGGATCCGGTGCATTAGTGCTGGTATGATCGCACCTATTATAGTTTGCACACACAATTTTCTTAACCATGCGGAGCGAGAGAGCGTAACACTATCCATGAAGCCTTGCGGGTACCATAGGTGCCTGCCGAGGATGAGACTATTGCGGCTCGCCCTTAGGTGTCCTACTCGAGATAGCGTCATTTAAAGAATGAAGGTCAGTACGACGTAAAAAAAAAAAAAAAAGAAAGAGGTGCAACACGAGGACTTCTCAGGAGGTCACCCATCCTAGTACTACTCTCGCCCAAGCACGCTTAACTGAGGAGTTCTGATGGGATCCGGTGCATTAGTGCTGGTATGATCGCACCTATTATAGTTTGCACACACAATTTTCTTAACCATGCGGCGCGAGAGAGCGTAACACTATCCACGAAGCCTGGCGGGTACCGTAGGTGGCGCGAGAGAGCGTAACACTATTCACGAAGCCTGGCGGGTACCGTAGGTGCCTACCGAGGATGAGGCCATTGCGGCTCGCCCTTAGGTGTCCTACTCGGGATAGCGTCATTTAAAGAATGAAGGTCGGCACGACGTAAAAAAAAAAGGTGCAACACGAGGACTTCTGAGAAGGTCACCCATCCTAGTACTACACTCGCCTAAGCACGCTTAACTGCGGAGTTCTGATGGGATCCAGTGCATTAGTGCTGGTATGATCGCACCTATTATAGTTCGCACGCACAATTTTCTTAACCATGCGGCACGAGAGAGCGAAACACTATCCACGAAGCCTGGCGGGTACTCGTAACACTATCCGCGAAGCCTTGCGGGTACCGTAGGTGCCTGTCGAGGATGAGGCCATTGCGGCTCGCCATTAGGTGTCCTACTCGGGATAGCGTCATTTAAAGAATGAAGGTCGGCACGATGTAAAAAAAAAAAAAAAGAGGTGCAACACGAGGACTTCCCAGGAGGTCACCCATTGGTGCCCAAATTTGTAATCCGTACAACTAACCAGCAAGTGCACTGGGTCGTCCAAGTAATACCTTACGTGAGTAAGGGTCGATCCCACGGAGATTATTGGTTTGAAGCAAGCTATGTTTATTTTATTATTCTTAGTCAGGATATTAATTAAAATTATCTGTTGGAATTATTAGATTGCAAAAATAAAAGAGAATAAAATCGTTACTTGTTGTGCAGTAATGAGAAATATGTTGGAGTTTTGGAGATGCTTTGTCCTCTGAATTTCTGTAATGTAATATCCAACTCAATTGTTTGTAAAGTTCCATCCATGGCAAGATGTATGTAGGGTGTCACCATTGTCAGTGGCTACCTCCCATCCTCTCAGTGAAAACGGTCCAGATGCTCTGTCACAGCACGGCTAATCAGCTGTTGGTTCTCGATCATGTTGGAATAGGATCCGTTGATCCTTTTGCGTTTGTCATCACGCCCAGCAATCGCGAGTTTGAAGCACGTCACAGCCATTCAATCCTTGAATCCTACTTGGAATACCACATACAAGGTTTAGACCTTCCGGATTCTCAAGAGTGGCCGCCATCAATTCTAGCTTATAGCGCGGAGATTCCGATTAAGGAATCTAAGAGAAGCTCATTCAGTCTGATGTAGAACGGAGGTGTTTGTCAGGCACACGTTCATAGATTGAGGGAGGTGATGAGTGTCACGGATCATCACCTCTTTCATAATTAAGCGCGAATAAACATCTTAGATCGGACCATACACACGTTTGAGTGAAATAGAAACAATTGCATTAATTCATCGAGACGCTGCAGAGCTCCTCACCCCCAACAATGGAGTTTAGAGACTCATGCCGTCATAAAGTATGTAATTCAGATCTGAAAATGTCATGAGGTCTAAAATAAGTCTCTAAAAGTTGTTTAAATAGAAAACTAGTAACCTAGGTTTACAGAAAATGAGTAAACTAAGATAATTGGTGCATAAATCCACTTTTGGGGCCCACTTGGTGTGTGCTGGGGTTGAGACTAAAGCTATCCACGAGCTGAGGCTTTTCTTGGAGTTGAACTCCAAGTCATGACGTGTTTTGGGCGTTCCAGATCATGACGTGTTTCTGGCGTTTAACTCCAGACAGCAGCATGTACTTGGCGTTCAACGCCAAGTTACGTCATCTATCTTCGCGCAAAGTATGGACTATTATATATTGCTGGAAAGCCCTGGATGTCTACTTTCCAACGCCGTTGAAAGCGCGCCAATTGGACTTTGTAGCTCCAGAAAATCCATTTCGAGTGCAGAGAGGTCAGGATCCAACAGCATCAGCAGTCCTTTTTCAGCCTAACTCAGATTTTTGGTCAGCTCCCTCAATTTCAGCCAGAAAATACCTGAAATCACAGAAAAACACACAAACTCATAGTAAAGTCCAGAAATATGATTTTTGCCTAAAAACTAATAATATTTAACTAAAAACTAATTAAAACATGCTAAAATCTACATGAAATTACCCCCAAAAAGCGTATAAAATATCCACTCATCAACCATCTGTTTGAGGATGGTAAACCGTGCTCAAGCTTAATCGGGTTCCAAAAGCTTTCTGAAATGAACCCCAAAACCTTGAAGTGAAACGAGGATCTCTATCAGAGATTATAGTAGCAGGTACACCGTGAAGTCTCACAATCTCCTTTATGTATAACCGTGCTAGCTCCTCAAGAGTATAAGTCATCCGAATGGGCAAAAAGTGAGATGACTTCGTCAGTCGGTCCACAATCACCCAGATAGCATCAAAACCAGTCCTAGTCCTTGGCAATCCAGACACAAAGTCCATTGCAATACTTTCCCACTTCCATTGCGGAATCTCTAAAGGTTGCAACATACCGGAAGGTCTTTGATGTTCAATCTTTACCTTTTGACAAGTTAAGCACTTTGAAACATATTCCGCCACATCATTCTTCATACCCGGCCACCAAAACATCGCCTTTAAATCATGGTACATCTTAGTACTTCCCGGGTGAATGGAGAATCCGCTTTTGTGTGCCTCCTTTAAAATATCTTGCCTCAAAGTGCCCACATCCGGCACAATGATCCTACCCTTGAATCTCCATAACCCATCTTTTTCTTCCGACACTCTCCA